>NC_044980.1:79932197-80232197 GCF_008728515.1 Papio anubis
ATTCTTTTGTTTCTCTCATCTATTATAAATTGTCAGCCTATAAAAAGATGTTTAGGAAAGTAAATTGCCATTCAGTCATAGAGTGTAATTCATGCTTACTGACTATAGAACAGCATTGGGTGTGTGCTCCAGCCATTTCGTATCTCTATTTTAAAATGATGTTACATTTTCTGGTAAGACATACAAATGTTTTCTTGTTTGTTTTTGCTTATACTGAAAAGAGCTAGTCAGAAGTACACTGAGTAAATTACAAATTGCTAAGGAACTACTAGGTAACTATTTTACTTAAATCCCTAATAGTCTCAGTTATGCTTGCTAAATTGTAGTAACTTGATATATAACTTAGAGGAAAGAGATTCTGGAAAATTGGGAGAAAGTATTTTGAAACAAAAATATGGCATTTCTATGTGCTATAATAATTTATTTTTCCTCTTTAGCAAGGAGGAAGTTTATAGCCATAAAAACAATGTTTCTCAAACTTTAGTGAATATAAGAATCATCTGTGATGCTTTAAAAATCTAGGTTCCTGACTGCCCACGTGTAATCAAATGCAATGAATCAGAGCATGGAGTGAACATTCTAATATGTGTATTTTGGAAAACATGTATGCTTTTTTGAAATTTTTATTTTAGGTTCAGGAGTACATGTGAACGTTTGTTATACGGGTAAATTGCACATCACAGGGGTTTGGTATACAGATTTTTTTGTCGCCCAGGTAATAAGCATAGCACAGCACCTGATAGGTATTTTTTGATCCTCTCCCTCCTACCATCCTCCACCCTCAAGTAGGCTCCAGTGTCTGTTGTTCTCTTCTTTGTGTCCATATGTTCTCAAAGTTTAGCTCCCACTTATAAGTGAGAACATGTGGTTTTTAGTTTTCTGTTGCTGGGTTAGTTTGCTTGGGATAATGGCCTCTAGCTCCATCCATGTTGCTGCAGAAAATATGATCTTATTCTTTTTTATGCCTGCATGGTGTTTATGTACCACATTTTCTTTATCCCATCTACCACTGATGGGCATTTAGGTTGATTCCATGTATTTGCTATTGTGAAGAGTGTTGGGATAAACATATGCATGCATGTGTCTTTATGGTAGAGCAATTTATATTCCTTTGGACACATACCCAGTAATGGAATTGCTAGGTCAAGTGGTAGTCCATTCTGTTTTAAGTTCTTTGAGAAATCTCCAAACTGCTTTTCGCAGTGACTGAACTAATTTGCATTCCTACCAGCAGTGTATAAGCATTCCCCTTTCTCCACAATCTCGCTATAATCTCTTATATTTTAACTTTGTAATAATAACCATTCTTACTAATGTGAAATGGTATTTCGTTGTGGTTTTGACTTGCATTTCTTTAATGATTAGTGATGTTAAGCATTTTGTCATGTTTGTTGGCCACATGTGTGTCTTCTTTTGAAAAGTGTCTGTTTATATTTTGCCCACTTTTTAACAGAGTTGTTTTTTTCTTATAAATTAAGTTCCTTATAGATTCTGGATATTAGACCTTTGTCGGATGCATAGTTTACAAATATTTTCTCCCATTCTGTGGCTTGTCTGTTTACTCTGTTGATAGTTTCTTTTGCTGTTCAGAATCTCTTTAGTTAAATTAGGCTCCATTTGTCAATTTTTGGTTTCGTTGCAATTGCTTTTGGCATCTTCATCATGAAATCTTTGTCAGTCCTACATCCATATTGTATTTCCTAGGTTATCTTTCAGAGATTTTTTATAGTTTTAGGTTTCACATTTAAGTCTTTAATCCACGTTGAGTTGATTTTTGTATACAGTGTAAGGAAGAGGTCCAATTTCAGTCTTTTGCATATTGCTAGCCAGTTATCCCAGCACTGTATTGTTTGTTTTTGTCAACTTTGTTGAAGATCAGATGGTTGTAGGTGTGCAGCATTATTTCTGGGTTCTGTACTCTGTACCAATTGTCTATGTGTCTGTTTTTGTACCAGCACAATGCTGTTGTGGTTACTGTAGCCCTGTAGGATAGTTTGAAGCTGGGTAATATAATGCCTCCTACTTTGTTCTTTTTGCTTAGGATTGCCTTGGCTATTCAGGCTTTTTTTTGATTCCATACGAACTTTAAGATAGTTTTTTTCTAGCTCCTTGAAGAAGACCATTGGTAGTTTGATAGGAATAGCATTGAATCTGTACATTGCTTTGGACAGTATGGCCATTGTAACAATATTGATTATTCCTAACCATGAACATGAAATGTTTTTTATTTGTGTATTCTTTGATTTATTTGAGCAGTGTTTTGTAATTCTTGTTGTAGAAATCTTTCACTTCCTTGGTTAGGTATTCCTAGGTATTCTATTCTTTTTGAACTTATCGTGAATGGGGTTGAGTTCTTGATTTGGCTGTAAGCTTGAATGTTATTATTGTATAGGAATGCTACTGATTTTCGTACATTGACTTTGTATCCTGAAATTTTTCTGAAGTTGTTTATCAGGTCAAGGAGCTCTTGGGCAGATACTATGGGATTTTCTAGGTGTAGAATCCTCTCATCTGCAAACAAGGATAGTTTGTCTTCCTCTCTTCCTATCTGGATGCCTTTTTTTTCTCTTGCCTGATTGCTCTGTCTAGGACTTCCAGTACTATGTTGAATAGGAGTGGTGAAAGAGGGTATCCTTGTCTTGTTCTGGCATTAAGGAGAATGCTTCAAGCTTTTTGCCATTCAGTATTATGCTGGATGTGGATTTGTCATAGTTGGCTCTTATTATATTGAGGTATATTCCTTCAATGCCTAGTTTGTTGAGGGCCTTTAACATGAAGGGATATTGAATTTTCATTGGAAGCCTTTTCTGCATCTATCAAGATGATCATGTGGTTTTTGTTTTTAGTTCGGTTTATGTGAAAAATCACATTTATTGATTTGCATATGTTGAACCAATCTTGCATCCCAGGGATAAAGCCTAGTTGATTATGATGGGTTAACTTTTTGATGAGCTGCTGGATTCAGTTTGCTAGTATTTTGTAGAGATTTTTGCATCTATGTTCATCAAGGATATTGACCTGAAGTTTTCTTTTTGTTGTTGTTGTGCCTCTGCCAGGCTTTGGTAACAGGATTATGCTGTCCTCATAGAATAATTTAGGCAATAGTCCCCCTCCTCAATCTTTTGGAATAGTTTCAGAAGGAATGGTACCAGCTCTTCCTTATATATCTGGTAGTATTTGACTGTGAATCAATCTGGTCCTGGGATTTTTCTGGTTGGTGGGCTTGTTACAGATTGAATCTTAGAACTCATTATTGATCTATTCAGGAATTTAATCTCTTCCTGGTTCATTCTTGGGATGTTGTATATAACCAAAAATTTATCCATTTCTTCTAGGTGTTTTAGCTTGTGTGCATAGAGGTGTTCCTAATAGTCTCTGATGGTTCTTCGTATTTCTGTAGGGTCAGTGGTAATGTCCCCTTTGTCATTTATGTTGTATTTATTTAGATTTCTCTCTTTTTTTTCTTTATTAGTCTAGCTAGTAATTTATCTTATTAATTATTTCAGAGAAACAGTTCCTGGATTCATTGGTCTTTTATATGGTTTTTCATGTCTCAGTTTCCTTCAGTTCTGCTCTAATTTTGGTTATTTCTTGTCTTCTGCTAGCGTTGGGGTTGGTTTGCTTTTGTTTCTCTAGTTCCTCTAATTATGATATTAGGTTGTTAACGTAATATCTTTCTAACTTTTTGATGTGGATGTGTAGCTCTATAAACTTCTCTCTTAACACTGCTTTGGCTGTGTCCCAGAGATTTTGGAATGTTGTATCTTTGTTCTCATTAGTTTCAAAGAATGTCTTGGTTTCTGCCTTAATTTCATTATTTTCCCAGAAGTCATTCAGGAGCAAGTTGTCCAATTTTTATGTAATTGTGTAGTTTTGAGTGAATTTCTTAGCATTCATTTCTGTTAGTTTTTATTAAATAAACCTAGAAGTTAAATTAATTGTTACCACAGTATTTGTTTATTACAGAGTTAATGGACTAATTTACAGCTCCATCAGCAGTATATGAGAGAGTTCCAGTTTCTCTGTGCCTTTGCCAACATTTCCTTTTTTAATCATGCTAATGGGTGTGAAGTATTATTGTACCATATTCTGGATTTAATTCACCTTTTTTTATAAATAATGAATTTAAGCACCTATTTATAGGTTTACCCAGCATAGGAATATCCTTATTCATGAAGTCTCTTCATATGCTGTCCATTTTTCAATTAAGTCATCTGTCTTTTTCTTATTGATTTATGGAGGTTCTTATATATATTCTTTTTATTGATATATAATATTTGTTCATTTTTATGCACTACATGTGGTATTTTATTAAGTGTATAGAACACATAATGATCAAATTAGAATATTTAGAGTACTCATCACATATTTACAATTTATATGTGTTGGGAATATTTAAAGTTTTCTCTTCTAGCTCTTTTGAAATATTCAATATATTGTTGTTAACTACAGTAACTCTACTCTGCTAAGATTGGAGTTTATTCCTTCTGTTCAACTCTACGTTCATACCTATTAACCAACTTCTCTTCATCCCTTCTACCCACGAACACACACACAACCGGCCTAGCCTCTAGTCTATCAATCTACTCTAACTCCATGAGGTCAACTCCTTTAGCTTCCACATATGAGTAAGAACATGTAAAGTTTGTCTTTCTGCGCCTGGCTTATATCGCTTTACATAATGACCTCCAATTCCATCCAGGTTGCTACAAAAATGATTTCATTCCTTTTTTTTTATGATTGAATAGTATTCCACTCTTTATATGCCCATTTTCTTTATTTATTCATCCATTGATGGGCACAGGTTGATTCCATATCTTTGTTATTGTGACTAGTGTTGTAATAAACATAGGGGTGCTAGTATTGCTTTAATATAATTTATTTCCTTCCCTTTGAATAAATTCCCAGTAGTGGGAATGCTAGATCATATTGTAATTCTATTTTTAGTTTTTTGAGAAATCTCCATACTGTTCTTCATAGTAGCTGCACTAATATACATTCCAGCCAACAGTGTATAAGAGAAGTTTCTCTTTTCTCTGCATCCTCATGAGCACCTCTTATTTTTGTGTTTTTAATAATAGCCATTCTAAAAAGAGTAAGATAGTATCCTATCGTGGTTTGATTTCCATTTTTCTGATGATTAGTGACATTGAGTATTTTTTAAATATAACTGTTAGCCACATGTATGCCCTCTTTTGAGAATCTTCTATTTATATCCTTTGCCCACTTTCTATTGGAATTATTACTTTTTGTTTGTTTGTTTGTTTAGTTGAGTTCCTTGTATAATCTGGATATTCACCCCTTGTCAGATGAATAATTTGCAAATATTTTCTCTGATCCAATAGGTTGTGTCTCCACTCTGTTGATTGCTTCCTGTGCTGTGCAGAGGCTTCTTAGTTTAATATAGTCCCATTTTTCTATTTTTGTTTTTGTTGCCTGTGCTTTTGAAGTCTTAGCCATAAAATATTTGCCTACATGAATGTTCTGGATTATTTCCTCTGTGTTTCTTCTGGCAGTTTTATGGTTTTGGGTCCTATGTTTAAGTCTTTAATCTGTCTTGAGTTGATTTTTCTTTATAATGAGAGATAGGGTTCTGAGTTCATTCTTCTGCATCTAGAAATCCGGTTTTCCCATCACCATTTATTGAAAAGTTCATCCATTCCCCCAAGGTATGTTTTTGCCACCTTTGTTGAAAAGTAATTGACTGTAAATATATACATTTATTTCTGGATCCTCTATTTTGTTCCATTGATCTGTGTGTCTATTTTTAACACAAACCATGCCGTTTTGCTTATTTTAGCCTTGTAATACAGTTTGAAGTCAGTTAATGTGAAGTTCTAGCTTTGTTCTTTTTGCTCAGAATGATTTTGGCTGTTGAGCCCCCCAATAGATGTGGGGTATGTCAGTAGGGCTCTAGGGTTGTGGAAATGTGGGAAATACTAGGCCCTAGAAAAGGATGTAATCTAGTGGGGGCTGGGCTCTTGGAATGGCACCATGCTGCAGCTGCCTAGGATTCAGGGTGTGTGGGACCTGGCATGAGCGCCTTCTCTGGAGCAATGTTGTCATGTGGTCTCCAGACAGATCCTTATGCTATTCTCAGGGGCCATGTGTGTTTCTCCCATGGCTGGGTTTGCAGGAGTTTGCCGTGGGAATGTGAACTAGTTGATATCTGTCACTTACCCTTTCCCCACACTGGGAAGTCTCTGGATTCCCAGACAACCCTGACTGAGCTGGCTGCCTCACTTCCCTCTCCTTCTGTGTCTCATGTGTTTCCTGTCACTTCTGTTAAATGCCAGTTTTCTCTCTTAGATTCTCTATTCGATGTGTGATTATTTACTTGCTATTTTGGTTCCTCTTTCTGGAGGAGGCATCCACCAGATGCCTCTGGTCTGCCCCTTTGCAGCCCTTCTCTTTATATAGTCTTGACAGAAGTCTTTCGTCATATATATGGAGTGTGAATATTTTCTTCCAGTCCACATCTTTCCCCTTAATCCACTTTACGGTGTCTTTGGCAAACAGAAATTCTTAATATAATCCAGGTTTTCAATTCTTCCTTTTATGCTTAATGCTTTTTATGTTCTATTCAATATTTCTTTGCCTATTCCAAGGCCACAAAAAATGTACACCTATATTTTGTTCTAAAATTCCCTTTGTTTTGCTTTACACATTTAGCCCAGTAATCAATGTAGAATTGACTCTTGTATATGGGGTGAGATAGGAGTCAAGGTCCTCATTTTTATAGCTATCTATTAAACCCAGCATCATTTAATGAAAAGATAAAGCATTATTTCCCATATATGCAGTGTTCTTTTTCATAAATCAGTTGAACATACATACTGTGGTCTGTTTCTGAACTTTATCCTGTTCCATTTGTAGTTTATTCATGTAGCAAACTCACACTGTCTTTGTTATGTTTTATAGGTATACTGATAAGCATTTTGTTTGTAGTTATGATGTTAGCATGTTTAGATAAGGAATTCTGTGGTGAATGTGAGCATGTGCAGTTTGGATGTGCATGTGTATTTGTGCATGTGTGTGACTGTTTCACAGAGTTACATGAGCTTTATTTTTTTTAATTATGGACTACTAACTTAATTATGAACTAATCAAGGTGCCAGATCACATGGTTTTAACAAATTTAAAGATACATATTTAAGAAGAAGAAAGTAACTTTTGAGTGCTGGACTTCCACATATAAACATATAATGTAATAGATTCCTAATAGTAAGACCAGTTATTGTAAGCTTTTCTGAACATAATGCTAACAACATTCTTTGTAAGGCAGACTTCTTCTTATCCAGTTAACTGATGACATTTGTCCCTTATAACAAATCTAGCCATATATCTACTGAATAAAAGCAACTGCCCACGTGATTGATTATACTGCTGACCTTGGAAAATATTTTAACTTGCAACAGTGTATAAAATATTGCAATCCACTAATGATCCCATGTTCTACCAGTAGTGTATCAATTCTAATAATAAAATAAGATAATTGGGATTCTTAGGTAAAAGACATCCAATCTGAAAAGCACTCTTTCGTAGGTTTGGATTTACAAAACTGAGTCAATGTTTTAATAAATCAAGAAAGGAGGCCGGGCACAGTGGCTCACACTTGTAATCCCAGCACTTTGGGAGGCCGAGGCGGGTGTATCACATTGAGGTCAGGAGTTTGAGACCAGCCTGGCCAACATAGTGAAATTTCATCTCCACGAAAAATACAAAAATTAGTCAGGCACAGTGGCACATGCCTGTAGTCTCAGCTATTTGAGAAGCTGAGGTAGGAGAATCACTTGAACCTGGGAGGCAGAAGTGGCAGTGAGCCAAGACTGCACCACTGCACTCCAGCCTGGGCAACAGAGCAACACTCTATCTAAAAAAAAAAAAAAAAAAAAAAATACTAGATAGGAGAAATAAGTTCCATTGTTCTATAGTAGTCTAAGGTAAGTATAGTTAACAAGAATATATTGTATAGTTTCAAATAACTAAAAGAAGGATATTGAATGTTCCCAACAAAAAGAAATTATAAATTTTTGAGATGATGGATAGCTGATTATCCTGATCTGATCACTATACACTATATGTATCATAACATCACCATGTACCCCATAAATGTGTACAACTATTATGTGTCAATTTTTAAAAAATATTTTGAAGAAAGAACTCTTGCTTAGGTTAAAAAAAAAAAAAAAAAAGAAAAAGAAAAGGCAGGGGAGACTAGAGGGACTAAATAAACTCTTTCGACTGCTTACTATAATTACATTTACTAATCAATTGCTCACTTCAATTTTTTAGGTAGAACGAGTTTTAACATACCTTGTATTTTAAAAGTCAAATTAATTATTTTACATGGTCAGGATCTGTAGAAAACCGACTCTGAATCAGAGATTGAGTGCAAATGTTTTTATGGAAATGCTCTTGGGAACACCACCTCCAGTGAAGTGAGGGAAGCAGGATTAGGCAAAGGGAGCACTTATCCTGTGTTATGAGGTCTCAGTCACTCCCATGGAGAGCTCTAGAGCTGAGATAATACTTCAGAGATATCCTGAATTAGTAGAGGTGACTGGACCTTTGTGCCTACACATAGACCACTGATTGGATATGAAATTCCCCGCTAGAAATGGAGCATAACCATGGTCATGGCAGTTCCCTTTCGAAGGCAATTGCAGGGGAGTGATTCAGCTGTGAGCCATCAGCAGGCAACACTCCCAGCAGCTAGGGACTGCTGTCCCAGAAGATAGACTCTGGGTAATGAGCTACAGCATCCACTGCAGTTCACCATTGTCCCTTTTGGATTCACTTGCTTCATATAAGTTTACTCCAGACAGGTTTTCCATGATTCTGATTGGTCCTATTTCCTGAAAAAATTTATAATAAAAATGATAATAGGACAAACCATAGTCTGCATGGCTTCAGCTAGTTTCAAGGTTAACTAGTAATCACCATTCTTCCTGCAGTAGTCATTCCATGTTGATCACATCCTCAGCAAGTGCCTCTGCTGTTCTAGGTGGCTTACCTAGTGGAATGATCAAGACTTTCATCTCTGAGAGAACTGAAATCCTAGGAATTATGCTGTTCTCATGTCATGGCTGCTGGACATGTCCACTTACTGTCAAAATTTGGCATTACCACCAATAGGCACCCCAGAGGATCACTTGGATCTAAATCATATTCTCTACTGATCCCATTTATAAGAACAGTCCTACTTCCTGATTTTCAAGTCCATTTGCCCTACCAGTTTGGTGGAAAACAAACAAACAAACAAAAAGGCACCTAAAGTAACTGAATAACAGTCATAGCTCAAAGTTTACTGAGAATCTTTATGTATTTCCTGGTGAAAGCATTCCACTTCTTGGGACCAAAATTTATAGAAACACACAATCTAGTGTTATAGTGAGAGAAAGCACAAATTTCCCAGGTAGATTACTGAGATGCAGTTCATACGATCCACTCCTACTTCCACCCATTGATTCCAAGATCTATGTATTATACCCACTGAGAACACATGGCCATTGATTTAGAGTGTATTCTGCATCTAAGAGAATGGCATCTTATCTTTGCAAGGGCAAGGTATCATCACTAAACTGGTGTATAAACAGTTCCTCCAGAAAGCATTTCCAGGGGTAGAATGGGTGGTGACTATAAGTGAGCAAGAAGTTTCTTGTTGGAGTGATAGAAATATTCTAAATTGAATTGTGGTCATAGTTATATAACCTATAAATATGCTAAAATTCGTTGAATTGTACATTTAAAATGAGTGAATTTAATGATACATGAATTATTTCTTGATAAAACTTTTTAAAAGACAATTCTATCACTCTATCTGGCCATCAGCTTCTCTATGGAGTGGTATGTGATGGGGCTACTAGACTCCATGTTTATATTCCCAAGGTCACACTTCCTTCTGTAAAGTGCATCCGTGAATATCATGCTATATTCTGAGCCATGGAATAAACACTCCGCCCACTCTCAGAGAGTGACTCTGGTTGAAGTCCTGCAGACTGGAACAAAAAACCATAATATGTGTCTATTTCTGTCAAGATGATTCACTCTCCTTCCAGGATACAAGGGGTCTAATATATTAAGTTGACACCAGTGACTGGTATCTCCCCTAGAAAGATGGTGCCAGAGTAGGGAATCACCTTTGGTCTCTGTTGCCAGCAGATCGAATCTTTAGCAATAGTAGGAGCTAGATCAGTCTTGGTAAGAGGGAGGCCACACTGTTGAGCCCATGCATAGCTTTCATGCCTGCTGCCATGGTCATGCTGTTCATTGTTCATGCTGTTCATTGTGCCAGCACATGGTTGGTGGATGAAAAAGATGGCTGGTTCATCTGCTTGATTGTTTAGTGCTTATTCCATGATGGATTATTACAACCATTTGATACAAAGATCTTCACAATTTACACTCAAGCTCTCTAAGGTTTCTTAGGTCTAGCCACACGCTTCCAGCCCAATATTTCATTTTCTATGCCCCTTACCAGACAGCCAAACTATTCACCTCTGTTAATGAGTTCACATATATATTTTACTCAAGCTTACAGCTTTGTTCATTGGGAGAATTTTCCATGCCCCCACTGTATTTCAGGGCCACTCCCAGATATATTTGTAATGCAATGGTAATATATTTCTAGCTTGCACCACATAATGAGTAAGTCCATCTATGAACCAAGCTTCACCTGTTCCCTTCTGTGTAAGCGGTCATAGACTGCTTTAACTGGTACAGCAGCTGCAATAGTTAATTGAAGGAGAGGCATCAGTGGAACAGCAATGGATATCATGGACGGCTGGGCCACTCATTCAAACATCTTATGAACTCTGGCCCTGCTTATGACTCCAGATGTACCACTTCCTTCTGAGGATAAACTGCTGACAGTTCATCATGTAGAGGGTCTAACAGAAACCAGCTTATAATGGGAAGCTCTGGTCATAGGGTCACTTGGTGTCCCATTGTCAGGAGTGCTGTTTCAACTAGGGTCCAGCAACACAACAGGAACTATACTTCTGAAAGCCGTATAACCGTCTACTGCAGATAGCATGGCCTTGCTCCTGAACCCTGGGGGTCTATTGCAGTTATCCTACCAGATCTAGCCAGCAATTTTACACAGCATCTTTTCCTACCACAGGTTCCTGTAATAGCACTGGATCTGTCAGGCCATATGGCCCACACATCAAGGCTGCTTGCACCTTACCATAGACCTACTGCAGAGCACTTCTTTGCTCTGAGTCCCACTCAAAGCTGGCAGTGTTTATGTCACTCAGTAAAAGCAGCTAACAGCATTCCCAAGTGTGAAAAATGCTGCCACCAGATAAACATATGATGACCTCTTTTTTACAGGTCAGGTGTGTATCCAGAGGCAGCATGTTTCACACTTGGGAGTGCTACTAGATGTATTGTTGTAAGTTATATATAGCTGGACTATATTGAGCCAGAAGGGTACCTCCTTTTTATCACTTCCAGTCCAGAAACCAATCCATCCCCAACAGGGAAGCTGAGTTGCAGAGGAAAGAAAAATGTGTGCATGCATCTCCAAATGTATGTGTCTGAATATATGATCTATCAAGAATTGTCATTGAATTTGGACTTAGCTAGAATTTCAAAGGCTAATATGATTAAATATCTTATTTTGGAGATGGAATATTAAACCAAAAAACTTCAAATATCTACTCCCAAATCACCCAGTTCACTTGTGGCTGAGCTGGAACAGAGTTTAGGATTTTAGGTATCAGATAACCATCAGAGTTTCTGCAGATGTCGCTCTACTGATTAATGGAGTTCCCCAAATGGTATGATGAAAACAATCTTCCTGCTTTTCTTGATTGCCATTTGGCTTTACAGCTATGTGTTCTATCTTTCCTTGCTTTAACGTATCCCTCAATATCCCCAGCCTATTTATTCACTAATGCCAGGGCAGTAAGTGTTCATTAATTATAAAGTGTTCATTAATATGCTTCTTTTTTTTCCTTTCTGTTTCTTTGGTAGCCCTCCACCAACTTGGGACAAGAGGGCACCTATTGTTTGAGTATTGTCAGTAGGTAAACTAGAGAACAAAATAATCTAAAATCTTGGCTTTTAAAATCAAAACCTGAGTACAGAAGGAAATTCTGAAAAGATAATGACCTGAACAAGTCTCTAGAAGACTCTAGCCTCTAGTGCAAGTTTCTAGCACTAGCTCTGAATTATCTACCTTTGACCAATTACAACAACAACAACAAAAAAACAGGTTGAGTTTCATAAGAGCTGAAATGAAATGAAGTTGTGGGCTCTGAGGAGCTCCCTGTGGAAAAAAAAATGGCAGTATTCCTTACTGCCCCTACGCCCTGGTGACTCACTGAACACCTACAGAAGAGTCTTGAAACCTGAGAGTGAGGATCACAAGGCAACAGACCCGTGAAATAGTTTAACCTACGGAGATCTATGGATGGGTTGACTGAGCAATGGGTTAGCTGAATCTTTGCTTCCCTAAGGCTGAGTAGGTATGAAGAGATCAGGGAATAGAGGGATGCCTCAATGGACTCCCTGCCACCATCTCCTGGCAGAAGGTCACTTCACCTCTTGCCACTTGTAGGACACCCAGTGCTTGAAGTTCATCAACCAAAAAGTCAGCAAAGAAAAAGTAGCAATCCAACCAATGAGCTAGCAGCCAGAGTGTGCTAGAGAGTCAGAGTAAAAAGAACACATGGCCAGCCCATAGACCTGCCAAAAGAGATAGGGGGCAACTAGAATAGAAAAATCATTAGGGCACTCAAGGAGATGCAAGTATGGCATCCCTAGAGAGGCTGACAATTGCAGATTGGGCCAGCTAGAACATGGCTCAAGACTCCACAGAATGGACAGGACACAGCAATCCCTTTGTCATATTTTCAGATCTTTTTCTAAGGACAGTTTTTCTAAAAAAGAAAAAAAGGAAAAAATAAATACAAATTAGAATAGAAGGAATAAAATAAAGTATATCAGTTATAATACCAAACATTAACATATTTATGTGACATTAAAAGCAAATACCATCATAAACTACAAAACCTAATGCTAGCTATAAAAACTATATACCAAAATAAGGCACTTAAATTTATTTTTAAATGATTGAAGACGAAACATTGAGCAAATAATTATGAGGCAAATGGAAAAAAAAGACAACAGGCATGGTTATATGAAAATCAGACATGGTATCTTTTAAACCGGTAAAAATCTTTTCAGAAAACTTGATATGAGTATTTGTCAAAGTTTTATCTCAAACTTTCTATAAGGAAGGAGACCTAAAACAGGCCAATTAAAACACTTCTTATTTGGTACAGATATTTACTTTTTTAAGAAAAAAAAAGGAGTGGTTAAATACTGAGTCATATATGATTAAAGAAAAAAGAAGGAACAAGGAGAAAGGAAAGGAACACCTGGTTGATGATGATGAGGCTCCTGATGGACAGTCAGCCAGGTCCATGGGTAATTAGTTTTCAAGAAGGGATCTTAATCTTATTAAAACTTGTCAGAAAATTGCTTAAGCATTTTCAAGAATGCAAATTTCTTTCTAGAAAGAGATTTTGAATTACCTTACATGGACCAAGCTGGGCACAATTTTCCTTTTATAAATAATAAAACCAGTAATCAGGAAAAAAAAAAAAAAAAAGAGAGAGAGAGAGAGAGCGACATTGGGTAGTAATAGCAAATACAATTTGTCTTAAATTTGTATGGAACATAAAACAGATAATCTAAATATATTGCTTTTAAAAACAAAATGTATAGTGATTAATGTACTCTTTTCAGAATGCAACAAATCTAGCAGAAAACAAAAAAAGGGTAAAGTCATGCGTAATATAAGAAGTCAATCAATAAGTTTGATTTAATACAGAGAATTTTTCATTCTTTGATCAGAGAATACGCATTTTTCATATATACATAGAATATTTATAAAACAATCAAGTACAACCCCTAAAGATGAAAGGCTTTAACAGAGGTATAATACAAAAAGATTGGAAAGGACATTTATCAGACGAAACTGTTTTATTCTGCCCTCCACAACAGTATCCACTCTAACAGACTAAGATCCCAAAAGCTAGAGAGAAGGAAAAACATTAGAGGATGTGTCCACTGATTATAATTCTGTAATGTTTTTCTTGTCTTTTTCCACAGCCATAACACCATATCTGTGTTTTCCAATTTTAGCTTCTTTAAAATGAAAGGAGAACTTTGGGGAAAAAAATCCACAAAATTAGAGTTCCAAATTCTAGATTTCCAGATTTTTCCCCACCCCTTACAGTTGTTTTCCCATACTTAAATCAATAGCATTTTTTTCATCCAATTTGTATTGCTTGTTTTCCAAAAGCATTCAAATTATTTTAATAAAAATAATAGCTTTCCTTTTTGTGTGTGCATGTTTCTTGGTTCACAAATTAACAAGTGACTTCAAATTTGACTCATAGCACAACTGGGGCTAGCAGAAAATATAAACTTACAAAGGAGTAGCTATTAACTACTCTCATTTTGCTTGTCCTGAGTATTAGTCAGGTTTGTTTTATAAGGAAGCTGAGAAGTGTTAGTTAACCCATAATCTATAAATTGGCATTTAGAAGAGAGACTTTCATGTAGTTGCATTATTTACTTACGTGCTAGTTTTTAAGTCTTGATTTTGACAAATGTGGGGTTAAGAAAAGTGAATCTTCTTCTCCGATAAATAAATTTTAATTACTCTATGAAAAATGCCAAATACTCAAAAATGTAAACTGTTAATTTCTAGGGAAAAAAGTAGACATAATGAAGTAAGTCAACTGAGGTATTTACAGGTGAAAAATGATAAATATCTAGGAACAAATGTTAGATTCAAAGATTTCCCTAATATTCAATGCTTTTCATGTTTTGTGTTTACCTTTTTGCAAATTTAGAGATTCACTCTATTATGATAGCTTAAGAAGGTGTTATGAACAGTGAGTAATATATTCTGATTAGAGTCACAAAACTGTCTTACTACCAGCCTAAGCTCCTAAAAGGTTGACTTCTCAGGTCATTTTGTCAGTTAATGTTAAGAATGGAACTCAATTGTGTGTGGTGGTTTTTTGGGTTTTGTGTGTGTGTGTGTGTGTGTTTTGTTTTTGGTTTTGGTTTTTGTTTGTTTTTTGTTTTTTGGGTTTTTTGTTTGTTTGTTTGTTTGTTTTTGAGGCAAAGTCTCTCTGTCACCCAGGCTGGAGTGCAATGGCGCAATCTTGGCTCACTGCAATGTCTGCCTCCTGGGTTCAAGTGATTCTCCTGCCTTAGCCTCATGAATAGATGGGATTACAGGTACCCACCACCATGCCCAGGTAATTTTTTTGTATTTTTAGTAGAGACAGGGTTTTACCATGTTGGCCAAGCCGGTCTCAAACTCATGACCTCAAATGATCCACCCATCTCAGCCTCCCAAAGTGTTGGAATTACAGGCTTGAGCCACCACACCCAGCCTCAACTGTGTTTTAAGCCTTGTGATGGATATAGTGAAAATTAATATGCATAATTATTAAATTTAGAATCTGATAGAATTAAAGTAAAAAGGGAGCATTAGTGTAAGTAAGGGAATATACAGCAGGAAAGAGGGAGATTTTGCTGGTTAACTCTTAAAATGTGAACCAAAACCTCAGAAATTCTTGTCTGTCATCAGATTTAACAAATATGTATTAAGTGGTCACTGTGAACCAGATACAATGTGGCATTACTTTCAAATTTCAACTCTGTGTTTTTCTTGTCTTACATGGAACTAAACATTAACCAGTGTCCCAAACTAGTATTTATTATTAACTCTTTTGCTACATATTAGCCTAATAACTGCACAATTGTTTAATTTGTGTTATACATACCTCAGTCTCCCTGCCCTATTAAACACAAGTCCAAACATACTTTACCTGTAGTGTCAATTAAAAAATGCTGGCTTTAATTTAATTTTCCAGTTTCTAATAATGACACAAATGTTAATGGATAATTTAATTAATAGAAGCTATTGTGTAGATTACTAGTTACAAAGTTTCTGTTGCTTCTGTGTTAAATTATTAAGCACAAGTATTGTAACACATTCAGAGGAGAGAGGGTAGATTTGGACATGATCATAAACATTTATGATTTATTTGTTAATCATTCTCTAAACTGACTGAGATAGATAGATAGATAGATAGATAGATAGATAGATAGATAGATCCCTCTAGGGATTTATATTTGCTGAACTCTAATCTTCCAACTTTTATGTCATTCTTATCTGATTTAGTGACCCACATCAATTCTGGACTAAGTTATTACACTGGCCACCTGGATGCCTTAATGCATATCCACAGGAGTCCACTTGGAGATGACTTGGTATTGGCATAGAATTAGTCCATCCAATGTATCCAGAACACATGCCACCTAAGTGGGGAATCTTACCTCTATCTGAGATCATTATTTATAAGCCAGAATTATAATGGATGGACTTAAATTCACAACCACTAATTCATAAATGAGCATACAATTAAATGGTACTTTAACTTTTACATAATACAAAAAATTTACATTTTCTCATTTTGCATGTGAAATTACCTAAGCAAGATGAGAAAAAATGGAAATGAGAAGCCATAGAACCAAGGTTTTCATTTATACCAATAATGCTGAAAATATAACACAGCATTTCCTGTCTTTAACGTATTTCAGTTCCAATAACATTCAGCCTATATTAATGAAATGATTCCAAAGTTCATGAGCTCAATATGTTACTACAAAAAAAGCAACTGGATATAGCATACGCCCTATTTGGCAAAGAGGGAAGAAAGTGTGTTTCCTCTGGGGAAAAATAGCACTAAAAGAATTCCAAAATAGATAGCACTTTGAGTTTTATATATGCTTTTCCATGTATGGCTAACAGCCTGGTCTATGGCATGAAGAGCACAGATAAAACTGTTAGCAATCAAAACAGGTCGCCTCGTGATTTGGAGTATTAGCCATACTGTTTATGTTTTCATGAAATTGTAAGTAGTCTGCAACATTTCACTGATTCACAGAAGTGAATGAGTTAGTTAAGGAAATAATAAACTCCTAGTTTTCCCAAGCCCTTTTGAATGGCAGACACTTAATATTTGGAGTATTGTCAGAATCTACTCAAATATAAATAGACACCATCTATTTGGTATTAAGAACATACTTTAAAACCACAAAGGAAGTAATCACAGATTAGGTTCTCAGTGTCTACTTTCTTTAAACTTTGGTTTAAAGAAACCTCATTTATTTTTGAAGATATTTGTTCTCTGAGAGGAAGGAGCAAGGAAGAGCAATTCAAAGCCTACCACACTTTCCAGGCACAATATGAGGACAAGGGCCATCTTTATGGATGTTTGTTCTGTGCTGAGCTTAATGCTCTGACATTGCCATCTTGAAACTCTTAGTAATTCAATAACAAGGGACACTGCATTTTTATTCTGAACTGGGCCCTAGAAATCATGTAATTAGTCCTGTGAAGAAGATCGGCTATGACTTAGGACACAGTCTCCGTGTTTTAGTTTGCCACCAGGATATAGATAAGCATAAGTCCTTGTTCTCTATTTTTCTACTATTTCACATTCTCCATGAATATTATTGCTCTAATTTCACCCAGATCCTGAATCATGACCCTCTTTTTTTTGGGGGGGGGAAAAAAAGCACTAGAGAGTTACAGATTTGGCAACTATAAATATAAGCAAATTGACATAAAATTATCTTAATAATACAGAACATATTTTGTAGAAAGGCCAAGTTAATGTCAACTGAAAATAGTTAAATTTTTTAATATAGAAAAAATACAAATAAGAATAATAACATTAAGCATCAATTTTTATCCTAAAAGAAAAATTCACATTTGATCACCAGTATGTTCTAGAGAAGTTGTAGCATTATGTTTAAATACCAGAAACATATGTGAGTATATATCTATCTGTAGCAAATTTTGTGACTGCTTATTAGAAAAATATTTTGAGGAGTAATATATGATTAATTTCTTAATATTAGAAATTGCTTCAGTATAATAAAGCTTTAAACACTTTTACAGTATTCATTTCTGTGAATTAAAGGAAGTTTTCTGGCCAAAAACCTGTTACCTCTTAAACTCTTTCAAAACCAGAAAGAGCAAGTAATAATAACCCAACCCAGGTTACAGTTGCATAGTTAACCCTTAAGTATTACCCCAGAATTTATTGCTGGCATCATTCAAATGATAACTGAGTCAGAGTGTCAAAATCCTCTAGCTCCAAAAGCCAGAAGGCACAATTCAGGTTATATTAATATTAGTGTTAAAAAGTCACTGATTATTCATTTCTACCATGACTTTATACTGCTTCTCATTTCTTTGTGGAGAAAAAAAAAAAAAAATCTTTCAAATACTTGTATAGTCCTGAGGCCATATTCTCAGATAAAGCAAGTACCTTATTAGTGATATAAAGTCACAAATGTTAGGAAACTCTAACGTCCTTACAACCTCTCGCACACAATGGTACTAAAAATCCTGCCCCAAACAAAGCCAACAATCAAATAATGCTAGCTATGCACCAGGCACTATTCTAGAATCTTTACCTATACAATTCATTCAATTCTGCCATCAGTTAGCTACTATTTTAAACATGAGAAAACCAAGGCACAAAGAGGTTAAGTAATTTGCCTAAAATTACACAGCTGGCAGTGGTAGAGTTGGATGTCCAGTCCAGAAAGTCAGCTCGAGTCTGTGCTCTTAAGCAGTATGTCTCACAAGAATTGTATTCTTTTTGTTTTTGGAATTCCTACCATTAAGATGTAAAGGCTATTGTTCAAATGAGGCTGCCTTGGAATCGATCATTTCTAAGGAAGAAGGGAGAAGAATATGAGAGCCAGCTTATAGAGGTGGATGAGAACAAGAGGTCAACAGAGACCAATGGACAAAGAAAGAAACGGATGGGAAGGCAAACAGGAAGAAGTGTGTGCGTGCTCCTCACCTATAACTATCATGCCAGAGACTGGAAACCATAATTTTTTGTCCCCATCCACTTGCAAAAAGCTTCCATATATCCATCCAAGTAAGAGGGATTCATTAGTGAGAGGATTTTATCATCAAAGAGAAAAATAATAAAAATAAACAGCTGCCTAACTGAACAGCAACCAACATAGAGTAAATAATAAAAGGTAAATAATTAAGTAAGTCAATACATTTTCATTAGTTAGCCCCTAAGTATTATGCCAGCATTTATCACTGGCATCATTCCAACAACACTGAAGTAAGGGCATTAAAGTCCTTAAGCTCTAACAGCCAGAAGGCACAATTCAGGTCATATTAATATTAATGTTCGAAATTCACTCACTCTTCATTCCTACCCATAACTTTGTACTGTTCTTTATTTCTTTGTGTAAAAAAAAAAAAAAAAAAAAAATCCTCCAAATAATTCTTACAATGTAACTTCATAGAGGTTATGATCAATATCTTTATTTTACATATGATGATTATTGAATTACAATTTCCAGTTAACTCCTACTCTATGTGACTTTAAAATTTTATAACAAATTTTTATTTTCTATTTACTGAAGACCCAGAAATTGGAATTATATTTTAGAAATGAAATGAATTATTTATTCATTCTTCTAGGTCCTATTTCAATGTCATGCCATCTTTCATTATATTCCTCATCCAAAAAAAAGCTTTTTGATTTGGTTACTTTGCTAGAAGTTCACAGATTTCTGTTTCATTTACTCATGATATTTATTGAGCACCTGCTTCACATCAAACACTTTGTAGGTGCTTGGATACATCAGTGAACCCAACAAATGAAGATCCCTGACCTGTTAGAGTTTGTGTACTAGCCACCAGGGCATTCACCTTTAATTCCTTCACACAGAAATAATTTTATATTACTTGTAAAAATTGCCTTTTCTTAAAACAAATCTAGCAGTTCGTAACTGGTTTTATGGAATAATTAAATGCACAAATGACATAAATGCAGAAGGGCATTATTTGCATTATTTTAAGAGTCTTAAGATCAGAAAACCTAGTAGCAATTTAGTCACAGCTTTGTGCAGGATAGGTGTATAAGCTATCCTACTACAGAGCCAAGTGAAAAATGAAGAAAATGTTTCCAAATATATGTGCATTTTAAGGTCTCAACAGTTGAACTAGGCAAGGAAATATTCAGTGATGGGTATTTGGCAAAGACGGGAGTGTAATAGTCAAGAAAGAAGGAGAGAGGTTCTGTGTCATCATTTCCTCAGTCTCGTCCTTCAGCTTTCAGTGGCTTGTGGATATTAGTCCACTATATTCATGCTTAAATGGCTTCCCATTTTAAAATACTCATTGGGCTGTTCATCCCACCGCTGTTCACCTAACCACTGTTCTGAATATTTAAAATACACCTTGGTGGCAAATTCTAACCTCTAGCTAATACTTATTCTTCACTTTTTTCTGGTGTTTGTTTGTTTGTTTGTTTTATCTGTAAGCACATGTACAAAATACAAATCAGCAAACTAAATCCAATATTGTCTGTGTTTTTTCACTGCTATGAAAGGTACCACACTAGGCTTTGAATACATAAAACAGTTTATAAATAAAAAATATCTACCATTTCCACCCTTAAGAGTCCAGTATTCATTTTTAACAGTTGAAATAGACGACCAATGTTACAGACACAAAAGGGTACAGCAGCATAGAGGACATTCAACCCTGTGATGACCCCGTACTTCAGCAATTTCTTAGTAAACGCTGCCACCGTGTGGTGTTTCATTCTAAAATGAATTTCAGGATTCATTATACAATTGAACATTGCAAAATAATACACAATAATAAAAATTATTTTTCTTACAGTGTAACATTACCAAAAAACTTATGGGTACTCTTTATTACAACGCATACATTTTAACTAAATGATTTTATATAGATAAATACTTTCTTTTACTCTCTAGTTTTTTATATATAAACATTTTATAATAGTTTTACTTATCTTCATGTAAAAGAATGTTAATTTAAAGCTAAAAATACATCACTAAAAATACAAAAATTTAAAACATAATTGTCAAAAGCATAAGCTAGTTTTTTAAAGTATAGGTTTCAATTTGGTGTATAAAGACTATATAAAAACACTTTGAGCTTTAAAATGTGTAATTATATCTTTGTTCAACAATTGTGCTTTAAAGTATGATTAATGTTAATTAGATTTATGTCTTTCCTTCTTTGTATTTCCAATTTCACTAGGATATTAAATTACAAGGAAATTAACAGGCAAACTAGATAGAAACCTAGAGGGGTATGTAATGTTTATTCTCACCTTCAAGGAGAAAAACAACTTTAAATACATCCTGGAAAGATAAAGCAAAATTTACCATCTTTATTTTGAAAATTATTATTGATAAATATTATTTCTTATACTCTATCCAGCTCTGTCATTCAACTATTTAAAGAAATTTTTTCTGAATTTGTCCTCATTGGTAATCGAAAAGTGATTCTCTAACTTCTGTAAGTTCTTCAGTTTATTCTTCGCTTCTCAATGAAATTAACTATATCTCACCTAAATACAAAAAAAAGAACAATTTCTCTTCATAAGCATGACACAACTTTCTGAACAATGTGAAAAAATATGATAAGAAGTTTGAAATAACAAAAGTAATATTTTAGTTTAATTTAAATATATAGTATGTAAAAATATGAAATAGTAAATTCTATTTAAATTTAAAATATCAAGTTTATCTTGATAAAATATGACAATCAATCCTCTCAACTCTCCAAGGAAAGGATGCCTGGAGATTACCATGCTTAATTAAATATGTAGTCTTTACACTGAGACCCATGTCAAGAAAATAGGTACAGAAGGCTTAACCTAATGAAAGAAGTCTTTAAAGAAACCCAGTATCATAAAAGATAAACTAAAACTGATTTCAAATCATTTTTTAACCTAAAGAGAACTTTTTTCTCTGTGACAAAATTACCCCCCAAAACTGAATAAACATTGAAATCCTATCAATTACTATGTAGTATTTTCCCTCAGCAAGTTTTGCTGTTTTGCTGATTTTCAGACCTCTCATGTAATATCAGCTAGTGCTTCTGTCTCAAACAGTTTAGCCCTTACATAAAAAATCAACTCAGTTGTTACTGAAATCCTGTGGGCGGTGAGAAAGATGTCCTAACGACTACTGCAAGTCCCAAGAGTTAGAAATGGATATTGTGACTGAGTTTAGCATTATTTTTCCTGCCTATTCAATAGTCTTTAATACTCAATCTTATTTCTTGACTAAGTATAAGCACACACACTCCCTGTCTCTCTGTGTGTATACATACTTATATACCTATATACATCTATATGTGTGTATATATATGTGTATATATTATTTATTTATTTATTTTAAAGACAGGGTCTCACTCTGTCACCTAGGTTGGAATGCAGTAGCACGATCACAGCTCACCACAGCCTTGAACTTCTGGGTTTAAGTAATACTCTTGCCTTGGCCTCCAAAATGCAGGTATCACACGCATGAGCCACCATGCCTGATTTGTGAGCACAATATTACACATGGCAACATAACAATGACTGTTCTAAAATGAGCTAAAATAGTTTTGTTTATGCATTAAAATACTTTCTTATTAGACTTTGATTTTAGACTAAAAGTCATTAGAGTTATAAGAGCTATTTCTCTTCTTGAAAGTTATTATGACAAAATCTTTACCCCATGGATGCAGATAAATCCACAAAAAAAGGTCTTCAGAAAAATTCCCCTGTTAGGTGCCGGTGGTAGAAAGCAGAGAAACTCTCCTGGACAATGATTGAATTAAACATTAGAAAATATTAGAAAAGTAAGATCGTGCTGAGTAAAGCAGAGGAAGAAATCCACACCCACCCACAACTTTTCATAGAACAGAACAGAAGGTGCAAGATCTTTCCAAGGAATTAAAGTAAGTTTTTAATAATGTAAGTTACTAAATCAGAACCTTCTTTCTCAAACTTATATAGTAAGTGAAAGCTAAATGACATAATGGAGGAAATTTCTCAAAGTTTCTAGTTAGGCGTACATATCATACAACACAATATTAATGAATATTGTATGGATGATTTGTTTGAAAAATGCTACTAAGATGAGTTCAGAGACAAGTGTAAAGCTATATCTTGTGGGCCAAGCTACATTTCCTAAAACTCTTTATCAATTTCTGAAACTATCTCACTTCTTTACCAAAGATATTTATGAGGCATCATTAAGTATATAATAGTATATTGGGTTTTGAAAACTAGTTTCTTGGAATAAAAAGAAAAGTGAAATAGATATCACCATTAGAATAAACTATTCATGTTAAAAATTACAGGTCATTTTAAAAAGTAATTTATTCTCAAGGTTTTAGTAATCTGTGGCTTTTAATATTATTTATTAACTCTACTTGTTCCATTTAGTTCTTTTTCTTACAATTTGGATAACTTTAATATGAATACTTGAATTTTAGACATTTAACCCTAGTGACATCAGAATCTGCCAAAGATAAAAACTGATCTTTTCCTGCTATTTCAAAAGAAGTTCAACTTCCTAAATTTAAAATATCAGCAATGAGTCAGACTCAAACCAGTATAGTCAGTATTTTTAAAGCAGAAGTTGGAAGAGTTTTTGTTTTGCTGAAGCATTGTGTTTGTGTGTGTGTGTGTGTGTGTCTGTGTGTGTGTGTGTTTGTGTGTGTGTGTGTCTGTGTGTGTGTTCGTGTTCCATTTTGCTTCATTTTTATAGAAGCAGTATAAAACTTGGAGAATGCTAAAGTTATGGATTTTAAATCCTGCAAATAATGTTTTTCTTTTATAAAAAGTTGCTGAGGCACTTTTGGTTTTGGTTTTGTTGTTCTTATATAATTCTGCTTTGGTTTGTGGCCTCACAGATTTTTGAAATAATATAAAGGAGGAAGAAGTAGAACATAGTAGGTGGTTTATACATGAGACACAAACACAGTGACTGAAAAACAATTATTTGATAAAAAATGAAAAAATAACTCTAAAGAGAATAAGATGCAAACTAATTTTTATTAAATTCTTGCTACATACTACATCTTACTAAAGACCATGATCCTAATTCTGCTTTTTCATTGTAAAAAGAGAAAGAAGAAGGAAAAAGTTTTTAAATATTAAGGATGTGTTAAAGGTGTGATTGCATTAAATTTTGACTTTTTTCCTTGGCATATTTTCGGGGAATTAGAAGAGAATTGACCAAAGGAATGACTTCCTTGGTTTGAAACTTATTTGTTGAAACAACTAAAATCATCCAGGGGAGCTGGGCATGGTGGCTCATGCCTATAATCCCAGCAGTTTTGGAGGCCAGGGTGGGATAATCATTTGCGGCCAGGAGTTTGAGACCAGCATTGGGCAACATATTGAGATGCCCCTCCCCATCTAAAAAATAAAAATAAAAATTAGCAGGGCGCCGTGGTTCATGCCTGTCATCCCAGCTACTCAGGAGGCTGAGGCAAGAGGATCGCTTTAGCCCAGGAGTCTGAGTCTGAGGTGAGCTATAATCATGCCACTACACTCTAGCCTGGGTGACACAGCAAGAGTATGTTTCTTTAAAAAAAATTATATAAATAAATTCATCCAGAGAACTACCATTGTGTGTGTCTCACACTCTGGGAAACAGTCATCTAGTGATCTCCCTTTTCCTGAACTTCTACAACTTTTGTCACATGTACATCTCATGCATTCTGCACACAAAATATATCTTTGGTATTTTTTTTTAATCTGATGTTTTTAACTAACCTTAAACGCTGCTTAAGAGCAAAGTCCACATAATTTTTTTACTATTCCAAACTACTTATGACGGCATGTTACACATTAAAATGTCCTTCAATATTTGTTCATGAAGTGGTTGTACACCTAGCTTTCCAACACGCATGGATGGCGCATAAACATATTATTAGTTATGCTTGAAGTAACCTCATGCTATATTCTGTTTCATAAGCAGATTTTTCAAGAGAGCATATGTTCCAAAAGCCACTAAAATACACATATTTGCTCAAATAAAGCTGACAATTTGATAGATTTGAATTGAAGAAATGAATTTTAAATCTCTACTCCACAGAATGATGACATATACCCAGTCCAATCCCTAATTTGTTTGAGATTGTGTGTGATTTACTCTACATCTTGCATCTACTGGCTGTCTTTCATGGCATTTGACTTATTTGAGTCTTTGCAACCTTTTTTCTGTGAACACGTCTTCTGCAGTAATTATATTTTTTTATTTTCCATAATCAATACTATTGAGATGTAATTTATATAAAGGAAAAAGTACCAGACAACTAATATGTAGAACATTTTCAGTACTCAAAAAAAGTTTTTTTCTTGATCTCTTGCTGTCACTTATCCCATCCTACAAAACCATTGATAATGGGATTGCTGGGTCGAATGGCATTTCTGTCTTTAGGTCTTTAAGGAATCGCCACATGGTCTTCCACAATGGTTGAACTAATTTACACTCGCACAAACAGTGTGAAAGAGTTCCTTTTTCTCTGCAACCTCACCAGCATTTGTTACTTTTTGACTTTTTTAGTAATACTATCTCACACCAGTCAGTGGCTGTCTCACTGTGGTTTTGATTTGCATTTCCCTATTGATCAGTGATGTTGAGCTTTTTTCATATGATTGCTGGCAGCATGTGTGTCTTCTTTTGAGAAGTGTCTGTTCATGTCATTTGCCCACTTTTTAATGGGATTGTTTGTTTTTTCTCTTGTAAATGTGTTTAAGTTCCTTATAGACGCTGGATATTAGGCCTTTGTCAGATGCATAGTTTGCAAAAATTTTCTCCCATTCTGTAGGTTGTCTGTTTACTCTGTTGATACTTTCTTTTGCATTGCAGAAGTTCTTTAGTTTAATTAGATCCCATTTGTCAATGTTTGCTTTTGTTGCAATTGCTTTTGGTGTCTTTGTCATGAAATCATTGCCCATGCCTATGTCCTGAATGGTATTGCATACATGGTCATCCAGGGTTTTTATAGATTTCGGGTTTTACATTTAAGTCTTTAATCCTTCTTGAGTTAATTTTTGTATATAGTATAAGAAAAGGGTCTAGTTTCAATCTTCTGCGTATGGCTAGCCAGTTATCCCAGTCGCAGCAGAAATTGATGGGTCTGTGCTTGATCTTTCTTTACTGGAAGAGGCTCTCTGTTATCTCAGGCAGTGTTTTGATCTGTGAAATGCCCAGTTCCCTGAGTTCCATGCAGGCCCTGGAATGGGGGATAAAGATGAGTAGATATAGGTCCACAGTGTATGTGGTGGGGCGTGTGGGATGAGGGGCACGTTGCTGTACCAGCTCCACCGTTATCCTGGGGCTTGTCACTTTCAGTTAAGATAGACACTGTCATTTATCTCCAGGCTGCCATGCAGCTGAGGGTCATGGAAAATACCTGTACCATGGCTCTCCACCAGATTGGCCTCAGGAAAGACCTTTTCCTCAGCGCAACATAGATAGCTTTGCAGCTCATCTGATCAACATTCCTGCAGCCGTTCCAGGTAGAGAGGGAGAAGGGCCCTGCCCACTGTGTAAGCCCAGCCTGGTGGGCACAACACCCATGGAGTTGCAGTGCCCATTATAGCCTTGGAATGGCCATCCACAGGTACAACTGTACCAACCTCTCATAAGAATAGCCAAGGCTATGTGTGCAGCTGTGGGTGGGGGAAGCTGGGAGGAGAAGTTCCCCTCTTCATATCTGTTTCTGAGCACTGGTGCCACCTGGCCACTGAGATAGAACCATGCTCCTCCCATACAGAGCCCAGTGCTGCACCTGCATCTCTGCTGGGAGGTATGAAATCACTTTCAGTTCCCAAGCAAGTAGCTTTAGAGCACAGGAGAGTGCCACTCTGATCTCCTTTGTCCCAAAGGGTGCTTTGTTGTGCTGTACTCTTCCTTCCCCTATGGACAATCTGCCCTAATTGTTAGACCTCCAGGAATGCTGCAGCTCCCCTGAATCTTGTCAGCCTTTTGTGGTCGTCAGAATTGAGCACAGTCTGAGCACACTCT
The DNA here is from genome assembly GCF_008728515.1 of Papio anubis. Lineage (NCBI taxonomy): Eukaryota > Metazoa > Chordata > Mammalia > Primates > Cercopithecidae > Papio > Papio anubis. The sequence goes on from NC_044980.1 coordinate 79,959,141, forward strand.
GGTGAATGTCTGTTCGGGATTGCATGATGCAAAAATACAAGGACTAAGACTGCCCAGGCAGGACAGAGTCCCACAATGGGTGGGACCAGTATGGTGCCCACCACCTCAGATCGAGTCTGGAGAGAGGGCAGGTAACCCTGCAGGGGTGGGAGCAGGTACACCAAATGCCTGGAGATATAATCAGGCAAGGAGTAGAGAAGCCACCTCTGCACTATACTCTTTGCACAGGAAGGGAGGAGTGGCCCATGTTCCCAATCCAGTCTGTGGAGTGGGAACCACCTCCCTCCCTCTCCTCAGAACCAGTAGTACTCACTCCCTTAAATGACTAAGGCAGCAGGCTAGGGCACCCAGCAATGTCACATGGAGACTAGTCCCAGGTCACAAAGCTGTTCCTGGCTGCAAATCTGACTGCCTGGGAGAAACTGCAGCTTCAGCAAATCTCCTCCCACTTCAGTCCTGTGATGTGAGAGAGTCCAGTTCCAGCTGCAGTGGCTGGAGTACACTCCGTACTCATTCTGGTCTCCTTTCGCAAACCAAGTACTACAATCTCTGGCCAGAGACTAAAATGCCTGCAGCGGCCACCGCTGCCAGGTTATCAAATAATGACTGACTTAGTATGAGCCCAGATTGAAAACGGAATCTTCCTCTCAGTCCTAGGTCTGGGAAAAGGCCTGCAGCTTTTTCCAGTGTCCTTTTTCTCTCACAGTCTCCCAGACTCTCCCCAAGTTAGCTTCAGGGTTTGGGAGAAACAAGGCGCTCTCCCATAGTCCCATAGCCTGGGTTACATAAACAGCCAGTGGAAAGGTGAGTCACAGAAGAAAACTCCGCCGCTCTCTTCACTCACTTTCCTCAGCCAAGCACTGCCACACAGGCTGCTTGCCTCACTTCTCTTTCCCGAGTGTCTGAACTATCCTTCACTTTTTTGGTGACTTGTCAGTATTTCTTCTTGAATAAATCCTCACAGTGTGAATCTATATGCACTATTTTGCTATTTGCAAGTAGACAAGCTATGCTAAAAGCCTTTAATCCACCATTTTTGGGGTAAAATTTCTGATATTGGCAATTTACTTCATTTCAGGATTTTTTTTTTGATCAATATAGGTAAAGATTTACCAATTTCACTATTTTTCCGGAAACCAGGTTTTGGCTTCATTAATTTTCTCTAATATTTTCCTGCTGTTCATTTCATAGATTCATTCCTTTATTTTTATTCTTTCTTCTTACTTTGGATTTAATTTGATTTTCATTTTGTGATTTCTTTTTAATTTTTTTAGGACAACAGAAATTTATGATCTCACAGTTTTGGAGGTTGTAAGTCCAAAATAAAGGTGTCAGCAGTGCCGTACTCCCTCTGAAGGCTCTAAAGAAGCATTTTTCTTTGACATCTAATTTCTGATGGCTCCTGCAGTCACTGCAATTTCTACCTTGGTGATCACATAGCCCTATTCCTTTTGTATGTCTCTCTGTCTCTGTTTCCAAATATCCTTCTCCTTTCTCTGATAAACATCGCAGTCTCTGGGTGACATCCTAATCCAGATAACCTCATCTTGATTTGATAACATCTGCAAAGACCTATTTGCAGACCTACATTCAGAAGTACCAGGAGTTAGGACTTCAACATGTCTTTCATGGACACAATTCAACCCACTACACTATTAAATAGGGAGGGATTTGACTCAGATGTAACAGAAACATTATCTATTCACAGAAATCTAGCAGTGGAGTCAGTGGCAGATGTCGACATCATTTTTTTTTCAGTATTTTTTATTTGGAAAACAGGTGGTTTTTGGTTACATAGATAAGTTCTTCAGTGGTAATTTCTGATATTTTGGTGCACCTGTCACCTGAGCAATGTAAATGATACACAATGTGTAGTCTTTTATCCCTCACCCTCCTCCCAACCTTCCCTTTGAGTACCTAAAGTTCGTTATACCATTATTATGCCTTTGCATTCATATAGCTTAGCTTCCACTTATAAGTAAGAACATATGATATTTGGGTTTCCATTCCTGAGTTACTTCACTTAGAATAATGGTCTCCAACTCCATCCAGGTTGCTGCAAATGACATTATTTTGTTCTTCTTCATGGCTGAGTAGTATTTTATATTGTATAAATGCCACATTTTCTTTATCTACTCATTGGTTGATAGGCATTTAGGCTGGTTTCATATTTGTGCAAATGCAAATTGTGCTGCTATAAACATGCATCTTCAAGTGTCGTTTTCATATAATAATTTCTTTTCCTCTAGGTAGATACCCAGTAGTGGTGTTATAGTAGGTAGCTAGGGACAGGCATGAGTAGCACAGGAGAGGGCTCCCGCAACCAGGAATATCAAGTGACCATCAGGTGATGGTCAGGTAGTTATTAACCATCTCTCAAAAATAATAATTGGTCACAGCCAGCACCAGGGAAAGGCAGTCATTCTCCCTAGAGATAGAAAAAAACCTGAAACTGGTGATCAGCAGCTCTCCAATAATATCTCAGGAGTTGGATGAGTGGGCTTGAGCATGTGCAGTTAAGAGGCAAAATAGTGGAGTTTAACTGTATATGACTCAGAGATATTCCACCAGTAAGGGAAGAACACCTCAAGTGAGCATGCATTCGACTGCTGTAAACACACCGCACATGCTCACCTCTCAAGTGCTAGCAGACCACTGCACATGCAGGCAGCCCACCCCAAGGGAAGAATCAGGGAAGAAGAAACAGAAGACCCTGGAAGTATGCCAACATATAAAACCCCAAGTCAAAAAGTCAAACCATGCTCTTGTCTTTCTAGTCGCTTGCTTGGCCCTCTTCCAAGTATACTTTCTTTCCTTTTGTTCCTGCTCGAAAGCTTTTTAATAAACTTTTGCTCCTGCTCTAAACTTGCATCAGTCTCTCCTTCTGCCTTATGCTGCTCAGTCAAATTCTTTCTTCTGAGGAAGCAAGAACTGAGGGTGCTGCAGACCCATACAGATCTGACACCGCTAACACGGGATTGATGAGTCAAATGGTAGTTCTACTTTTAGTTCTTTAAGGAATCAATATACTGTTTTCCATAGTGGTTATAGTAGTTTACATTCCCACCAACAGTGTAACAGTTATTTTCACAATATTGATTCTACTCATCCATGATGAGCATGGGATGGGTTCCCTCCACGCCAACATCTATTATTTTTTTATTTTTTAATCATGACCATTCTTGCAGGAGTAAAGTGGTATCTCATTGTGGTTTTAGTTTGTATTTCCCTGATAATTAGTGATAATGAGCATTTTTTATGTTTGTTGGTCACTTGTATATATTCTTTTGAGAATTGTCTATTCATGTCTTTAGCCCACTTTTTGATGGGATTATTTGTTGTTGTTGTTTTTCTTGATGATTTGTTTGAGTTCCTTGTAGATTCTGGATATTAGTCCTTTGTCAAATGCATAGTTTGCTAATATTTTCTCCCATTCTGTGGGTTGTCCGTTTACTCTGTGGATTGTTTCTTTTGCTGTACAGGAACTTTATAGTTTAATTAGGTCTCATATATTTGTTTTTGTTTTTGTTGCATTTGCTTTTGCATTCTTGGTCATGAACTTTTTGCCTAAGCCAATGTCTAGAAGAGTTTTTCTGATGCTATCTCCCAGAATTTTTATTGATTCGGGTCTTACACTTAAGTATTTGATGAATCTTGAGTTGATTTTTATATAAGATGAGAGATGAGGATCCAGTTTCATTCTTCTACATGTGGCTTGCTGATTATCTTAGCACCTTTTGTTGAATAGGGTGTCCTTTCCATACTTATGTTTTGTTTGCTTTGTTGAGGATCAGTTGACTGTAAACACTTGGCTTTATTTCTTGGTTCTGTATTCTGTTCCATTGGTCTACATGGCTATTTTTATACCAGTACCATGCTGTTTTGGTGACGATACCCTTGTAGTATAGTTTTAAGGCATGTAATGTGATGCCCCCAGATTTGTTCTTTTTGCTTAGTCTTGCTTTCACCACACAGGCTCAGTTTTGGTTCCATATGAATTTTAGGATTGTTAGTGATGTGAAGAATGATAATGGCACTTTGATGGGAATTGCACTGAATCTGTAGATTGCTTTTGGCAGTATAGTTATTTTCACAGTATTGATTCTACCCATCCATGAGCATTTGTTTGTGTTGTCAATTATTTCTTTCAGCAGTGCTTTGTAGTTTTCCTTATAGAAATCTTTCACCTCCTTGACTAGGTATATTCCTAAGGTTTTTTTTTGGTTTTTTTGTTTTGTTTTGTTTTGTTTTTTTAATTTTTAAATTCCAGGGTACATGTGCAGGATGTTCAGGTTTGTTACATAGGTAAACGTGTGCCATGGTGGTTTGCTGCACCTATCAACCCATCACCTAGGTATTAAGCCTGGCATGCATTAGCTATTTTTCTTGATGCTCTCCCTATCCCCATCCTCTTCCAACAGTTCCCAGTGTGTGGTGTTCCCCTCCCTGTGTCCATGTGTTCTAATTGTTCAGCTTTCACTTATAAGTGAGACCAAGCAGTGTTTGGTATTCTGTTCCTGCATTAGTTTGCTGAGAATAATGGCTTCCAGCTTTATCCATGTCCCTGCATGTCCCTGCATTTGGTACATATACACCATGAAATACTATGCAGTATTTCATTTCCTTTTATGGCTGCATAGTATTTCATGGTATATATGTACCAAATTTTCTTTATCCAGTCTATCACTGGTAGGCATTTAGGTTGATACTGTATCTTTGCTATTGTGAATGGTGCTGCAATAAACATAATGCATGTGTGCATATTTATAATATAATTATTTTATTCTTTTGGGTACATACCCAGTAATGGGATTGGTGGTTCAAATGCTATCTCTGACTCTAGATTTTTGAGGAATCACCACACTGTCTTCCACAATGGTTGAACTAATTTACACTCCCACAAGCAGTGTAGAAGAATTCCTATTTCTCCACAGCCTTGACAGCATCTGTTGTTTCTTGACCTCTTAATCACTATTCTGTCTGGAACAAGGTTTTGATTTGCATTTCCCTGATGATTAGTGATGTTAGGCATTTTTTCATGTTTGTTGGCCCCATGTATGTCTTTTTTTTGAGAAGTGTGTTCATGTCCTTTGCACACTTTTTAATAGGGTTGTTTGTTGTTTTCTTACAAACTTGTTTAAGTTCCTTGTAGATTCTGGATATTAGAACTTTCTCAGATGGATACATTGAAAAAAATTTCTACCATTCTGTAGATTGTCTGTTCCCTCTAATGATAATTTCTTTTGCTGTGCAGAAGCTCTTTAGTTTAATTAGATTCCATTTGTTAATTTTTCCTTTTGTTGCAATTGCTTTTGAGAGGTTCATCACAAAATCTTTGCCCATGCCTATGTCCTGAATGGTATTGCCTATATTTTCTTCTAGAGTTTTTATAGTTTTGGTCTTTACATTTAAGTCTTTAATCTATCTTGAGTTAATTTTTGTGTAGGGTATAAGGAAGAGGTCCAGTTTCAATTTTCAGCATATGGCTAGCCAGTTCTCACAGCACCATTTATTAAATAGGGAATCCTTTCCCAATTGCTTGCTTTTTGTTATTGTTGTTATTGTTGGGTTTTTCTTAGGCAGAGTAACTCCATCACCCAGGCTGGGGTGCAGTCACATGATCTCAGCTCACTGCAACCTCCACCTCCTGAGTTCAAGCTATTCTTGTGCCTCAGCCTTCCAAGTAACTGAAATTACAAGCATGCATCAACATGCCCGGCTAATTTTGTGTTTTTAGTAGAGACAGGGTTTTGCCATGTTGGCCAGGCTGGTCTCAGACTCCTGAGCTCAAGTTATCTGTCAGCCTTAGCCTCCCAAAGTGCTTGTATTATAGGCATGACCCACCATGACCAGCCTGTTGCAAATGCTTTTGGTGATTTCATCAGAAAATCTTTGCTCATGCCTATGTGGTATTGTGTTGCAGGAAGTCAGGGACCCCAAACGGAGGGACCAGCTGAAGCCATGGCAGAAGAACATAAATTGTGAAGATTTCATGGACATTTCTTAGTTCCCCAAATTAATACTTTTATAATTTATTATGCCTATCTTTACTGCAATCTCTGAACATAAACTGTGAAGATTTCATGGACACTTATCATTTCCCCAGTCAATACCCTTCTGATTTCCTATGCCTGTCTTTAATCTCTTAATGCCCGTCATCCTTGTAAGCTGAGGAGGATGTATGTCGCCTCAGGACCCTGTGATGATTGCATTAACTGCACAAACTGTTTGTAGAGCATGTGTGTTTGAAAAATATGAAATCTGGGCACCTTGAAAAAAGAACAGGATAACAGCAATGTTCAGGGAACAAGGGAGATAACCTTAAACTCTGACTGCCCGTGAGCCGGGTGGAACAGAGCCATGTTTCTCTTCTTTCAAAAGCAAATAGGAGAAATATCGCTGAATTCTTTTTCTCAGCAAGGAACATCCCTGAGAAAGAGAATGACTTCTGATGATAGGCCTCTGAAATGGCCCTTTAGGGGTGGCTGTCTTTTACGGTAGAAGCCAAAGGGATGTAATAAGTCCTGGTCTCCTGTAGCTCTCCCAGGCTTATTAGGACAAGGAAATTCCCACCTAATAAACTTTGGTCGGATCTGTTGTCTGCTCTCAAACCCCATCTCCTGATAAGATGTGATCAATGACAATGCATGCCCAAAACTTCATTAGCAATTTTAATTTCACCCCATCCTGTGGTACTGTGATCTCACCCTGCCTGCATTTGCTTTGTGATATTTTATTATCTTGTGAAGCATGTGATCTCTGTGACCCACACCCTATTCATACACTCCCTCCCCTTTTGAAAATCGCTAATAAAAACTTGCTGGTTTTATGGCTCAGGGGCATCACGGAACCTGCCGGCATGTGATGTCTCCCCTGGACACCCAGCTTTAAAATATCTCTCGTTTGTACTCTTTCCCTTTATTTCTCAGACCAGCCAACACTTAGGGAAATAGAAAAGAACCCATGTTGAATATCGGGGCTGGGGTTTCCCCCGATAGTATTGCCTAGATTTTCTTCTAGGGTTTTTATAGTTTTGGGTTTTACAGTTAAGTTCTTAATACATCTTGGGTTAATTTTTGTATAAAGTGTAAGGAAGGGGTCCAGTTTCAATTTTCTGCATATGGCTAGCCAGTTCTCCCAGCACAATTTATTAAATAGGGAATTCTTTTCCCATTGCTTGTTTTTGTCAGGTTTGTCAAACATCAGATGGTTGTAGATATGCAGTTTTATTTCTGAGTTCTCTGTTCTGTTCCACTGGTCTATATGCCTGTTTTTGTACCAGTACCATGCTATTTTGGTTACTGTAGCCTTTTGGTATAGTTTGAAGTTGGGTAGCGTGATGCCTCCAGCTTTGTTCTTTTTGCCTAGGATTGTCCTGGCTATACGAGCTCTTTTTTGGTTCCACATGAATTTTAAAATAGTTCATTCTGATTCTGTGAGGAATATCAATGGTAGTTTAATGAGAATAGCATTGAATCTATAAGTTGCTTTGGGGAGTATGGCCATTTTCATTATATTGGTTTTCATATTTATAAGCATGGAATGTTTTTTCACCTGTTTGTGTCTTCTCTGATTTCCTTGATCAGTGGTTTGTAGTTATTCTCGAAGATGTCCTTCACTTCCCTTGTTAGTTGTATTCCTAGGTATTTTATTCTCTTTGTGGCAATTGTGAATGAGCGTTAATTCATGATTTGGCTCTCTGCTTGTCTGTTTTTGGTGTATAGGAATGCTTGTGATTTTTGCACATTGATTTTGTATCCTGAGACTTTGCTGAAGTTGCTTATCAGCTTAAGAAGCTTTGCAGCTGAGTTGATGTGGTTTTCTAGATATAGGAACATGTCATCTGCAAGCAAAGACAATTTGACTTCCTCTCTTCCTATTTAAATACTCTTCATTTCTTTCTCTTGCCTGATTTCCCTGGCCAGAACTTCCAACACTATTTTGAATATAAGTGGTGAGAGAAGGCATCCTTGTCTTGTGCCAGTTTTCAAGGGGAATGCTTCAAGCTTTTGCCCATTCAGTATGATATTGACTGTAGGTTTGACATAAATGGCTTTTATCATTTCGAGGATTGTGAGTATTTTATTGATTACTTTTGCATCAATGTTCATCAGGGATATTGGCCTGAACTTTCCTTTTTTTTGTTGTATCTCTGCCAAGTTTTGGTTATCAGGATAATGCTGGCCTCATAAGATGAGTTAGGGAGGAGTCTCTCCTTTTCAGTTTTTTGGAATGGTTTCAGATAAATGTACCATTGGAAGAATTCAGCTGTAAATTCATCTGGTCCTGGACTTTTTTGGTTGGTGGGCTATTTATTACTGCCTCAATTTCAGAACTTGTCATTGGTCTATTCAGGGATTCCAGTTCTTCCTGGTTCAGTCTTAAGAGGTCATATGTGTCCAGGAATTTATCCATTTCTTCTAGATTTTCTGGTTTATATGCAAAGAGTTGTTTATAGTATACTCTGATGGTTGTTTGTATTTCTATGGGGTCAGTGGTGGCATTCCCCCTTATCATTTCTGATTGTGTTTATTTATATCTTCTCTTTTTTTCTTCTTTATTAGTCTAGCTAGTGGTTGATCTATTTTATTGATTTTTTTAAAACCAGCTCTTGGATTCATCGATTTTTGTTTCTTGAAGGGTTTTTCATGTCTCTGTGTCCTTCAGTTCCACTCTGAGCTTGGTTATTTCTTGTCTTTTGCTAGCTCTGGGGTTTGTTTCTCTTGTTTCTCTAGTTCTTTTCATTGTAATGTTAGGATGTTGATATGAGATCTTTCTAGCTTTTTTATGTGAACATTTAGTGCTACAAATTTCCCTTTTAACACTCTTTTAGCTGCATCCCAGAGATTCTGGTTCATTGTCTCTTTGTTCTCATTAGTTTCAAAGAACTTCTTGATTTCAGCCTTAATTTCATTAATTTACCCAGGAGTCATTCAGAAGTAGGTTGTTCAGTTTCCATGTACTTGTGTGGTTTTCAGTGAGTTTCTTAATCTTGAGTTCTAATTTGATTGTGCTATAATCTGAGAGACTGCTATGATTTCAGTTATTTCGCGTTTGCTGAGGAGTGTTTTACCTCCAATTATGTGATTTTAGAGTCAGTGTCATGTGGCACTGAGAAAAAAAAAAAGTATATTCCGTTGTTTTGGGGTGGAGAGTTCTGTAGATATCTCTCAGGTCCATTGATCCAGGTTGAGTTAAGTCCTGAATATCTTTGTTAATTTTCTGTCTTGACGATCTATCTAATATTGGCAGTGGGGCATTAAAGTCTCCCACTGTTATTGTGTGGGAGTCTAAGTCTCTTTGAAGGTCTTTAAGAATTTGTTTTATGAATCTGTGTTCTCCTGTATTGGGTACATATATATTTAGGACAGTTAGCTCTTCTTGTTGAATTCAGCCCTTTACCATTATGTAATGCCCTTCTTCGTCTTTCTTGACCTTTGTTAGCTTCAAGTCTGTTTTGTCAGAATCTAGAATTTCAACCCCTGCTTTTTTCTGCTTTCCATTGGCTTGGTAAATTTTCCTCCTTTGGGAATTACCTCCTTGGTAAATTTCCTTTATTCTGAGCCTATGTGTGTCTTTGCACATCAGATGTGTCTCTTGGATAGCACACTGATGGGTATTGTCTTTTTTATCCAGTTTTCCACTCTCTGTCTTTTAATTGTAGAATTTAGCACATTTAAATTTAAGGTTAATATTATTATGTGTTAATTCATTCCTGTCATCATGATGCTGGCTAGTTAATTTTGCAGGCTTGTTAATGTAGTTGCTTCATAGTGTCATTGGTCTATGTACTTTGGTGTGTTTTTGTAGTGGCTGGTAACGGTTTTTCCTTTCCATGTTTAGTGATTCCTTCAGGGGCTCTTGCAAGGCAGGCCTGGTGGTGATGAAATCCCTCAGCATTTGCTTGTCTGTAAAGGATTTTATTTCTCCTTCACTTATGAAGCTTAGTTTGGCTAGATGTGAAATTCCGGGTTGGAAATTCTTTTCTTAAGAATTTTGAATATTGGCCTCCAATCTCTTCTGGCTTGTAGGGTTTCTGCTGAGAGGGCCACTGTTAGTCTAAAGGGCTTTCCTTTGTAGGTGAACTTGCATTTCTCTCTGGGTGCCCGTAACATTTTTTCCTTCATTTCAACCTTGGAGAATCTGACGATTATGTGTCTTGGGGTTGTTCTCATGGAGTATCTTATTGGGGTTCTCTGGATTTCCTGGATTTGAATGTTGGCCTGTCTTGCTAGGTTGGGGGAGTTCTCCTGGATGATAGCTGAAGTGTGTTTTCCATCTTGGTTCCATTCTCCCTATCTCTTTCAGGTACTCCAATCAGTCCTAGGTTTGGTCTTTTTATATACTCCCATAGTTCATAGCTTTGGTTTGTTCCTTTTCATTCTTTTCTCTCTAATCTTGTCTGTTTGCCTTATTTATATCTTATTCAGAAAGATAGTCTTATATCTTATTCAGAAAGATAGTCTTCAAGCTCTGACATTCTCTCCTCTACTTGTTTGATTCAGCTATTGGTACTTGCATTTGTATCATGAAGTTCTCATGCTGTGTTTTTCAGCTCCATCAGGTCGTTTATTTTCCTCTATAAACTGGTTATTCTAGTTAACAGCTCCTGTAATCTTTTATCATGGTTCTTAGCTTCTTTGCATTGAGTTAGAAGATAATCCTTTAGCTCAGCGAAGTTCATTATTACTTGCTTTCTGAAGCCTGCTTCTATCAGTTCATCCATCTCAGCTTCAGCCCCATTCTGTGCCCTTGCTGGAGAGGTGTTGTGATCATTTGGAGGAAAAGAGACATTCTGGCCTTTGGAATTTTCAGCATTTTCACATTGGTTTTTCCTCATCTTTGTGGATTTATCTACCTTTGATCTTTGAGGCATTCACCTTTGGATGCTGTTTTTGTGGCATCTTTTTTCTTGGTGGTGGTGTTGTCGTTGCTGTTTGCTTTCTTTTAACAGGCCCCTCTTCTGCAGGTCTGTTGCAGTTTGCTGAAGGTCCACTCCAAACCTTGTTTGCCTGGGTATCACTGGTGGAGGCTACAGAACAGTAAAGATTGCTGCCTGCTCCTTCATCTGGAAGCTTCATCCCAAAGGGGCACTGACCTGATGCCAGCCAGAATTCTCCTGTATGAAGTGTCTGGCAACCTCTCTTGGGAGATCTCACCTAGTCAGGAGGCACACTATCAGGGACCCACTTAAGGAGGCAGTCTAGCTGCCCCTTAACATTGTAGGTTCACTGCCTCTGGGGGAATCCCCCTTGTCCAGATTGCCTGGACTCTTCAAAGCCAGTAGGCAGGAAAGATTAAGTCTGCTGAACCTGAGACCACGGCCATCACTCCCCTCAAGTCCTCTGACCCAGGGAGATGAAAGTTCTGTCTAATAAACCTCTGACTGGAGTTGCTGGAATTCCTGCAGAGAGGCCCTGTCCAGTGAGGAGATATGGATCTGGTTCCCACCTAAAGAAGCAGTCCGGCCATTATTTGCCATAGCCACTGCACTGCACTGTGGGAAATTCTGCTCAGTCTAAACCTCACAGTCTCCCTAGCACTGGCAGGGGAAAGCCACTGACTAGATCCACAGTAACAGCAGTTACCCCTTCCTCCCCTCAGGAACTCTGTCATCTTAGGCCAACTCCAGGTTGCTGTGCTGGCCAGAGGAGATTCCAAGCCAGTGGGTCTTCGCTTGCAGGGTTCCGTGGAAGTGGGAACTGCTAAGTGAGTCTGCTTGGCTCCCTAACTTCAGCCCCCTTTCCACAAGAGTGGATGGATCTCCTGCCTCACTGGAGTTCCAAGAGCTGCCAAAGTATGCAAAAAAATGCAGCTCAATGCCTGCCCCAAGTGGCTGCCTACCCTAGCAGCTGCCATGGGTCTGCACAACTTTGTGCTTCCGGCCCAGGGCTCTGGTAGTGTGAGAACATGAGGGAATCTCCCGATCCATGGATTGAAAATCTCCATGAGAAAAGCATCATTCTCCAGGTGGGTAGCACAATCCCTCACTAGGGGAGGGAGGTCCCTTTGCCCCATGAAGCTCCTGAGTAAACCATCAGCCTACCCTGCTTTTCCTTGCACTCCATGGGTCGCACCAACCACCTAGTCAGTCCCAGTGAGAGAATCTCGGTATCTCACTTAGAAATGCAGAATTCACTTGCTGTTTATGTTCCTCTCGGTGGGAGCTGCAGACCAGAGCTGTTTCTACTTGGCCGTATTGGCCCCTTCCCTTCCCAGTTGGCTTCTTCTAAGTTGTTTTTAGTTGTTTGTTTGTTTGTTTGTTTTGCAGATGCTATAAAAGGGGGTTGAGTTCTTGATTTTTTTCTCAGCTTGGTTGTTGTTGGTGCATAGCCGTGCTGCTGATTTGTTTACATTGATTTTGTATCCTAATACTTTGCTGGATTCATTTATCAGATATAGGAGCTTTTTCATTGAGTAGAGATTTCTAGTTATACGATCATATCATCAGTAAAAAGCAGCAGCTTGACTTCCTCTTTACTGATTTGAATGAACTTTATTTCTTTTTCTCATCTGATGCTCTGTCTAGGACTTCCAGTACTGTTAAACATAAGTGGTGAAAGTGGGTATCCTTATCTTGTCCCAGTTCTCAGAGCAAACGCTTTCAACCTTTTCCCATTCCATATAATATTGGCCATAGGTTTGTCATAAATGGCTTTTATGATCTTAAGATGTGTCCCTTCTATGCCAATTTGGCTGAGGATTTCAATCATAAAGGATGCTGGATTTTGTCAAATGCTTTTTGTGTATCTATTGAGATGATATGATTTTTGTTTTTAATACTGTTTATACGGTGTATCACATTTATTGTTAAACCATCCCTGATCCCTGGTATAAAACCCACTTGATGACGGTGTATTATCTTTTTGATATGCTGTTGGATTAAATTAGCTAATATTTTCTTGAGGATTTTCGGATCTATGTTCATCACAGTATTGATCTGTAGTTTTCTTTTTTGTTATGTCCTTTGATGGTTTTGGTATTAACATGATACTGGTTTCACAGAATTATTTAGGGAGGATTGCCTTGTTCTCCATCTTTTGGAGTAGTTTCAGTAAGATTGGTACCATTTCTTCTTTGAATGTTGGATAGAACTCAGCCATGAATCCATCTGGTCCTGGACATTTTTTGTTGGCAATTTTTGAATTATTGTTTCAGTCTCGCTACTTGTTGTTGGTCTGTTCAGAGCTTCTATTTCTTCCTGATTTAATCTAAGAGGGTTGTATATTTCCAGAAATGTATCCATCTCCTCTAGATTCTCTAGTTTCTGTGTGTAAAGGTATTTATAGCAGCCTTGAATAGTCTTTTGTATTTCTGTGGTATCAGTTGTAATATCTCCCTTTTATTTCTAATTGAGTTTTCTTGGATCTTCTCTCTTCTTTTCTTGATTAATCTCACTATTGGTGCATAAATTTTGCTTATCTTTCCAAAGAAACAGCTTTTTGTGTCATTTGTCTTTTGTATTTGTATTCGTTTCAATTTCATTTAGTTCTGCTCTGGTCTTTGTTATTTCTTCTATTCTGCTGGGTTTGGGTTTGGTTTGTTCTTGTTTCTCTACTTCCTTGAGGTGTGAGCTTGAGGTTGAGATTGCTTGTTTGCACTGTTTCAGACTTTGTGATGTGAACATTTAATGCTATAAACTTTCCTCTTAGCACAGCTTTTACTGTATCCCAGAGGTTTTGATACATTGTATCACTATTTGTTCAACTCAGAGAATTTTTAAATTTCCATCTTGATTTCATTGTTGACCCAAAGATCATTCAAGAGAAAATTATTTAATTTCCATGTATTTGTATAGTTTCAAGGGTTCCTTTTGGAGTTAATTTCCAGTTTTTTTTTCCCACTATGGTCTGAGAGGATACTTTATATAATTTTGATTTTCTTAAATTTATTGAGGCTTGTTTTGTGATCTATCATATGGTCTATCTTGGAGAATGCTCCATGTGCTGAAGAAAAGAATGTATACTCTGCAGTTGTTGGATAGAATGTTCTGTAAATATTTGTTAAGTCCATTGTTTCTTTGTTGACTTTCTGTCTTGATCACCTGTCTAGTGCTGTCAGTAGAGCATTGAAGTCCCCTACTATTACTGTGTTGCCATCTATCTCATTTCTTAGGACTAGTAGTAATCGTTTTATAAAATTAGGAGCACCAGTGTTAGGTGCATATACATTTAGGATGTGATATTTTCCTGTCAAACTAGTCTTTTTATTATTATATAATGTCCCTCTTTGTCTTTTTATACTTTTTATTTATTTATATATTTTTTTTTACTGTTGTTGCTTTAAAGTCTGTTTTGTTTGATATAAGAATTGAAGAATAGCTACTCCTGCTTGCTTCTGGTTTCCATTTGCATGGAATATCTTTTTCCACCCCTATACCTTAAGTTTATGTGGGTGCTTATGTTTTAGGTGAGTCTCTTGAAGACAGCAGATACTTGGTTCGTTGATATTTATCCATTCTGTATCTTTTAAGTGGAGCATTTAGGCCATTTACATTCAACATTAGTATTGAAATGTGAGGTATTGTTCTATTCATTATGCAAGTTGTTGCCTTTATACCTTCTGTTATTTTTTTCATTGTGTTATTGTTTTATAGGCCCTGTGATATTTATGCTTTAAGCAGGTTCTATTTTGGTATATTTCTAGCGTTTGTTTCAAGATTTAGAACTAGGCCAGGTGCGGTGGCTCACATCTGTAATCCAAGCACTTTGGGAGGCCAAGGCAGGTGGATCACTTGAGGTCAGGAGTTCAGGACCGGCCTGACCAACATGGCAAAATCCTGTCTCTACTAAAAATACAAAAACTAGTTGGGCATGATGGCATGCACCTGTTGTCCCCGTTACTCAGGAGGCTGAGGCGGGGGAATCACTTGAACCCAGGAGGCAGACATTGCAGTGAGCCGAGATCGTGCCACTGCACTCCAGCATGGGCGACAGAGTGAGACTCTGTCTCAAAAAAAAAAAAAAAAAAAAAAAAAAAAATTTAGAACTCCTTTTAACATTTCTTGTAGTACTGGCTTGATAGTGGCAAATTCTCCCAGTATTTGTTTGTTTGAAAAAGACTTTATCTCTCCTTCATTTATGAAGCTTAGTTTTGCCAAATACAAAGTTCTTGGCTAGTAATGGTTTTGTTTTAGGAGAGTAAAGATGGGACCCCAGTTCCTTCTGGCTTTTAAGGTTTCTGCTGAGAAATCTGCTGTTAATCTGATAGGTTTTTCTTTTAGAGGTTATCAGACACTTTTGTCTTACAGCTCAAGATTATTTTGTTCATCGAGACTTTAGATAACCTTATGACTATGTGCCTAGGTGATTATCTTTTTGTGATGAATTTCCTGGGTGTTTTTTGAGCTTCTTTTATTTGGATATCTAGATCTCTAGCAAGGCCAGGGAAGTTTTCCTCAATTATTCCCTGAAATAAGTTTTCCAAACTTTTAAATTTCTCTTTCTCCTCAGGAACATGAATTAGTCTCAGGTTTGGATGTTTAATATAATCTCAAATTTCTTGGTGGTTTCGTTCATTTTTTAAAAATTATTTTATCTTTGTCTTTGTCAGATTGGGTTAATTTGAAAGCCTTTTCTTCAAGCTCTGATGTTCTTTCTTCTACTTGTTCTATTCTACTGTTGAACTTTTCAGTGTGTTTTGCATTTCTCTAAGTGTATCTTTCGTGTCCAGAAGTTGTGACTGTTTTTTCTTTATGACACCTATTTCTCTGGAGAGTTTTTCTTCTATAACCAGTATTTTTTTAAAATTTTCCTTAAGTTGATTTCACCTTTCTCTGATATTTCCTTAAGTAGCTTGATAATCAACTTTCTGAATTCTTTATCTGGCAAGTCTGAGATTTCTTCTTGGTTCACATCCATAGCTGGGGAGCTAATGTAATCTTTTGGGGGGTGTTATACCAATAGAACCCTGTTTTGTCATAGTAACAGAATTACTTTTCTGTTTCCTTCTCAATTGGATACACTATTTCTGTGGAGAGGTCTGAAACTCAATGCCTGATGTTCAGATTATCTTGTCCCATGGGGTGATCCTTTGATGTGGTGTTCTCCCCCTTCCCATAGCAATGGGGCATCCTGAGAGCTGGACTACAGAGATTGTTATCACACTTCTGAGTCTAGCCACCCAGAGAGGCCACTAGGCTCCAGCCTGTTGCTAGGGAATGTCTGCAAACAGTCCTATGATGTGATCCCTCTTCATGTCTCCTAGCTACGGATACCAGCTCCTGCTCTGGTAGAAGTGGCAGGGAAATGAAGTGGACGGTGAGACTCCTTGATTATAGATATTTAGTATGCTGGCTTTCTTAAATGCTGATTATATTAACAGTGAAGTTTTCACATGGACACACTCAAGACCTCTGGTTAGCTAATATGTTGCAGGCAGTGGAATTAGGTGTTGTCTTCTCCTTCCTAGGATCAAGGTTATTCTGTCATGAGTTGCTGTAATGGCTTGAGTTGGTTGGCCTCCAGCCAGGAGGTGGTGCTTTTAAGAGAACACCACCTGCAGTAGTAGTAGGGGTATCTAAGCTTGCCCTAAGTTGTCCAGGGGAGGTACGTTGGTTTATCAGTGATACGTGGGGTCGTAAAACTCCCAAGAGTTTCTGTCTTTTGTGTTTGGCTACCAACGCAGATAGAGAAATACTATCAGGTAGAGACAGGGTTAGGCAAGTCTGGACTCAAACTCTCCTTGGGCAGGGCTTGCCATGGCCACTGTGAGGGATGAAAGGTGGTTCTCAGGTCAACGAGATTATGTTCCAGAAGGGATCTTGGCCACTTCTGCTGTATCATATAGTTTGCCAGGGAAGTGGGGGATAGCCAGTAGCAAGAGGCCTCACAGAGCTCCGATGCAGTTGGCGGGCCAGTCTCGCTCCTGCAGTGTCCCGCTCAGACCTTGCCCCAGGCCCTGAGCTTCCATACTGAGAAAGCAAGTGGCAGCTCCTGCACTCCTGCATTTATGTCTGCAGCAGCTCCTGCTCATCTCCTCAATTCCACTCAAGAAAATTGTGCCCAGTTGAAAACACTACCAATTTCACTTGGAAGCTTCCTTTGCCCTGTGACCCCTCCCCAATTCCACTTGCTGCCTTCCTTGAGAGCCTCTGTGAAGTATAGTCAGCGATGGCTTCCCTGGGGGAACTTGAGCTGGAGACTGGGAGTTCCTGTCAGGCACCTCCCATTACTTTCTACTTTTACATTCCACATGACTCCCTAAATCTGTTTTAGCTCTAGGTAAGGTTAAATCCTTCTCCCGTGATCTGAATGTTCAGATTCCCCAGGGGAACTTTGTGTTTGGAGGCAGGTTTCCCTGCCTCACACTTTGGGAACTCAGTTTTTTACCTGTTTTTGCAGAATTTGCACTGTTGTGCCACTTCTTTCAAAGAACCTGTGAATTATTTTGGTTTTCCTGGTACATTCCTGCAATGGTTCTTGAAGCAAAAAATCGTAGTGTAATTCTCCATATGCTATTATGTCTGTCCAAGTGCGAGTGGCACATTATCCTGTCTCCTATCTTCTGTCACCTTGTCTGCTATCCCTCTCCTTTTTGTGATTTCTTAATCCAAATTTAAATCAGTCATTTTTTGACATTTCTTTTTATTAATACAATCATTTAAATCCATGCATTTTCCTCAAAGTAACATTTTAGAAATGCTTCATTAATTTTTATATTCTGAAATGTCATTTTCATTTCCAAAACTTTTTCAATTTCCCCTTGTGAGATGTTCTTTGTCTCATGAAGTATTTAGGCATTTATATTTAATGCAGTTCTCAATATGGTTTAAATCTACTATCTTCCATTTTTTTTCTCATTTGTCCCATTTTTTCTTATTCCTTTTTCCCTTTTTGGAGGGGATTGAGTATTTTATTATTACTCCATTTTATTTTTACAGTTAGCTTATTTATTATGTCTACTTCTATGATTTCTTAGTGTTTTTCTGTTATCAGTATCCATCTTTAATTTATTATAGTGTATCTTCAAATAATATACTGCTTCTCATGTAAGAAACTTACAGTTTATTTTCATTTCTCCCTTCTGTACTTCGTGCTGTTGTCATTTTGCTTTTTAGCTCTATGTCTATTTTACTTCTGGAAATGTTACAAAACCCCCAGTTATGTTTTAGACCTACGTTAGACCTGTTTTCCATTCTGAGTACTCTTGAGTTTTGTGTAGATCCAAGATTCCATATCATGTCTGTTTCTTTCTGACTGAAGAACTTACTACAACCTATCCTGTAATGAAGTTATTCTGGCAATGAATTTTCCAAAATTTATTTTTGTCTAAAAATTATTTTTTTCACCTTCCTTTATGAAAAATTTTTTTATTCTTTAAGTTCTAGGGTACATGTGCACAACGTGCAGATTTGATATGTAGGTATACATGTGCCATGTTGGTTTGCTGCACTCATAAACCCATCATTTACATTAGGCATTTCTCCCAATGCTATCCCTCCCCAAACCTCCCCAACCCCCAATAGATGACAGTGTATGATGTTCCCTGCCCTGTGTCCAGGTAATCTCATTGTTCAATTTCCACCTATGAGTGAGAACATGTGGTGTTTGGTTTACTGTCCTTGTGATAGTTTGCTGAGAATGATGCTTTCCAGCTTCATCCATGTCCCTTCAAAGGACATGAACTCATCTTTTTTATGGCTGCATAGTATTCCATGGTGTATATGTGCCACATTTTCTTAATCCAGTCTATCATTGATGGACTTTTGGGTCGGTTCCAAGTCTTTGCTATTGTGAATAGTACTACAATAAACATACTTGTGCATGTGTCTTTATAGCAGCATGATTTATAATCCTTTGGTTATATACCCAGTTATGGGATTGCTGGGTCAAATGGTAATTCTAGTTCTAAATCCTTGAAGAATTGCCACAGTGTCTTCCACAATGGTTGAACTAATTTACACTTCCACCAACAGTGTAAAAGTGTTCCTATTTCTCCACATCCTCTCCAGCATCTGTTGTTTCCTGGCTTTTTAATGATTGCCATTCTAACTGGCATGAGATGGTATCTCATTGTGATTTTGATTTGTATTTCTCTGATGGCCAGTGATGATGAGCATTTTTTCATGTGTCTGATGGCTGCACAGATGTCTTCTTTTGATAAGTGTCTGTTCATATCCTTTGCCCGCTTTTTGATGGGATTGTTGGTTTTTTTCTTGTAAATTTGTTTCAGTTCTTTGTAGATTCTGGAAATTAGCCCTTTGTCAGATGGATAGATTGCAAAAATTTTCTCCAATTCTGTAGGTTGCCTGTTCACTCTGATGATAGTTTCTTTTGCCATGCAGAAGCTCTTTAGTTTAATTAGATCCCACTTGTCTATTTTGGCTTTTGTTGCCATTGCTTTGGTGTTTTAGTCATGAAGTCCTTGTCCATGCCTATGTCCTGAATGGTATTGCCAAAGTTTTCTTCTAGGGCTTTTACAGTTTTAGGTCTAACATTTAAGTATTTAATTTTTGTATAATGTATAAGGAAGAGATCATTTCGACTTTCTACATATGGCTGGCCAGTTTTCCCAGCACCATTTATTAAATAGGGAATCCTTTCCCTATTTCTTATTTTTGTCAGATTTGTGAAAGATCAGGTGGTTGTAGATGTGTGACATTCTTTCTGAGGCCTCTGTTCTGTTCCATTGGTCTAGATATCTGTTTTGGTACCAGTACCATGCTGTTTTGGTTACTGTAGGCTTGTAGTATAGTTTGAAGTCAGGTAGTGTGATGCCTCCAGCTTTGTTCTTTTTGCTTAGGATTGTCTCCGCAATGCAGGCTCTTTTTTGGTTCATATGAACTTTAAAGTAGTTTTTTCCAATTCTGTGAAGAAAGTCACTGGTAGCTTGATGGGTATGGTATTGAATCCATAAATTACTTTGGGCAGTATGGCCATTTTCACAATATTGATTCTTCCTATCCATAAGCATGGAATATTCTTCCATTTGTTTGTGTCCTCTTTTATTTCATTGAGCAGTGGTTTGCAGTTCTCCTGGAAGAAGTCCTTCACATCCCTTGTAAGTTGGATTCCTAAGTATTATATTCCCTTTGTAGCAATTGTAAATGGGAGTTCACTCATGATTTGGTTGTCTGTTTGTCTGTTAATGGTGTATAGGAATGCTTGTGATTTTTGCACATTGATTTTGTATCCTGAGACTTTTGCTGAAGTTGCTTATCAGCCTAAGGAGATTTTTGGGCTGAGACGATGCGGTTTTCTAAACATACAATCATGTCATCTGCAAGCAGAGACAATTTGACTTCCTCATTTCCTAACCGAATACCTTTTATTTCTTTCTCTTGCCTGATTTCCTTGGCCAGAACTTCCAACACTGTGTTGACTAGGAGGGGTGAGAGAGGGCATCCTTGTCTTGTGCTGGTTTTCAAGGGGAATGCTTCCAGTTTTTACCCATTCATTATGATATTGGCTGTGGGTTTGTTATAAATAACTCTTATTATTTTGAGATACATTCCATGAATACCTAGTTTATTGAGAGTTTTTAGCATGAAGGGCTGTTGAATTTTGTTGAAGGCCTTTTCTGCATCTATTGAGATTATCATGTGGTTTTTGTCATTGGTTCTGTTTACGTGATGGATTACATTTATTGATTTGCATAGGTTGAACCAGCCTGGCATTCCAGGGATGAAGCCAACTTGATTGTGGTGGATAAGCTTTTTGATGTGCTGCTGGATTTGTTTTGCCATATTTTATTGAGGATTTTTGCATTGATCTTTATTCAGGGATATTGGTCTAAAATTCTGGGTTTTTTTTGTTGTTGTATGTCTGCTAGACTTTGGTATCAGGATGATGGTGGCCTCATAAAATGAGTTAGAATGGATTCCCTCTTTTTCTATTGATTGGAATAGTTTCAGAAGGAATGGTACCAGCTCCTCTTTGTACCTCTGGTAGAATTATACTCTGAATCCATCTGGTCCTGGACTTTTTTTGGTTGGTAGGCTATTAATTACTTCTTCAATTTCAGAGCCTGTTATTGGCCTATTCAGAGATTCAACTTCTTCCTGGTTTAGTCTTGGGAGAGTGGATGTGTGCAGAAATGTATCCATTTCTTCTAGATTTTCTAGTTTATTTGCGTAGATGTGTTTATAGTATGCTCTGATGGTAGTTTGTATTTCTGTAGGATCGGTGGTGATATCCTCTTTATCATTTTTTATTGTGTCTATTTGATTCTTCTCTTTTCTTCTTTATTAGTCTTGCTAGCAGTCTATTAATTTTGTTAATCTTTTCAAAAAAAAACAGCTCCTGGATTCATTGATTTTTGAAAGGGCTTCTGTGTCTATCTCTTTCAGTTCTGCTCTGATCTTAGTTATTTCTTGCCTTCCGCTAGCTTTTGAATTTGTTTGCTCCTATTTCTCTAGTTATTTTAACTGTGACGTTAGGGTGTAGATTTTAGATCTTTCCTGCTTCCTCTTGTGGGCATTTAGTGATATAAATTTCCCTCTACACACTACTTTAAATGTGTCCCAGAGATTATTCTGGTACGTTGTGTCTTTGTTCTCATTGGTTTGAAAAAACATCTTTGTTTCTTTCTTAATTTCATTATTTATCCAGTAGTCATCCAGGAATAAGTTGTTCAGTTTCCATGTAGTTGTACGGTTTTGAGTGAGTTTCTTAATCCTCAGTTCTAATTTGATTGCACTGTGGTCTAAGGGACAGTTTGTTGTGATTTCTGTTCTTTTACATTTGCTGAGGAGTGTTTTACTTCCAATCATGTGGTCAGTTTTAGAATAAGTGTGATATGGTGCTGAGAATAATGTATACTCTGTTGAATTGGGGTGGAGAGTTCTGTATATTTCTATTAGGTCTGCTTGTTGCAGAACTGAGTTCGGGTCCTGGATATCCTTGTTAACCTTCTGTCTCATTGATCTGTCTAATATTGACAGTGGGGTGTTAAAGTATCCCATTATATTGTGTATAAGTCTCTTTGTAGGTCTCTAAGGACTTCCTTTACGAATCTGGGTGCATATATATTTAGGATAGTTAGCTCTTCTTGTTGAATTGATCCCATTACCATTATATAATGGCCTTCTTTGTCTCCGTTGATCTTTGTTTGTTTAAAGTCTGTTTTATCAGAGACTAGGATTGCAACCCCTGCTTTTTTTTCTCTTCTTTCTGTTTGCTTGGTAGATCTTCCTCCATCCCCTTTTATTAGCCTATGTGCATCTTTGCACTTTAGATGGGTCTCCTGAATACAGCACACTGATGGATCTTGACTGTTTATCCAATTTGCCAGTCTGTGTCTTTTAATTGGGTCATTTAGCCCATTTACATTTAAGGTTAATATTGTTGTGTGTGAATTTGATCCTGTCATTATGATGTTCACTGGTTATTTTGCCCGTTAATTGATGCAGTTTCTTCATAGCATCCTTTACAATTTGGCATATTTTTGCAGTTGCTGGTACTGGTTTTTCCTTTCCATGTTTAGTGCTTCCTTCAGGAGCTCTTGTAAGGCAGGACTGGTGGTAACAAAAATCTTTCAGCATTTGCTTGTCTGTAAAGGATTTTATTTCTCTTTCACTTATGAAGCTTAGTTTGGCTGGATATGAAATTCTGGGTTCAAAATTCTTTAAGAATGTTGAATATTGGACCCCACTCTCTTCTAGCATATAGTGTTTCTGCCAAGAGATCTGCTGTTAGTCTGAAGGACTTCCCTTTGTGGGTAACTCGACCTTTCTCTCTGGCTGCGCTTAACACTTTTTCCTTCATTTCAACCTTGGTGAATTTGACAATTATGTGTCTTGGGGTTGCTCTTCTCGAGGAATATGTTTGTGGTGTTCTCTGTATTTCCTGAGTTTGAATGTTGGCCTGCCTTGCTAGACTGGGGAAGTTCTCCTGGATAATTTTCTGAATCATGTTTTCCAACTTGGTTCCATTCTCCCCGTCACTTTCAGGTACACAATCAAACATAGATTTGGTCTTTTCACATGGTCACATATATTTTGGAGGCTTTGTTCATTTGTTTTTACTTTTTTTTCTCTAACTTTGTCTTTTTGTTTTATTTCATTAATTTGATCTTCAATCACTGATACCCTTTCTTCCACTTGATCAAATCAGCTACTGAAGCTTGTGCATGCATCACGAAGTTCTCATGCCATGGTTTTCAGCTCTGTTAGGTCATTTAAGGTCTTCTCTACACTGTTTATTCTAGTTAGCCATTCGTCTAATCTTTTTTCAAGGTTTTTAGCTTCCTTGTGATGGGTTCAAACATACTCCTTTAGCTTGGAGAAGTTTGTTATTACCGACCTTCTGAAGCCTACTTCTGTCAACTCGTCAAAGACATTCTCCGTCCAGCTTAGTTCCATTGCTGGAGAGGAGCTGCAGTCCTTTGGAGGAGAAGACACACTCTGATTTTTAGAATTTTCAACTTTTCTGCTCTGTTTTCTCCCTATCTTTGTGGTTTTATCTACCTTTGGTCTTTGATGTTGGTGACCTACAGATGGGGTTTTGGTATAGATGAACTTTTTGTTGATGTTGATGCTATTCCTTTCTGTATGTTAACAGTCAGGTCCCTCAGCTGAAGGTCTGTTGGAGTTTGCTGGAGTTCCACTCCAGACCCTGCTTGCCTGGGTATCACCAGCAGAGGCTGCAGATCAGCAAATATTGCTGCCTGATCCTTCCTCTGGAAGCTTTGTCCCAGAGAGGCAACTGCCTATATGAGGTGTCTTTTGGCCCCTACTGGGAGGTGTCTCCCAGTTAGACTACACTGGCGTGAGGGACTCACTTGAGGAGACAGTCTATTCATTCTCAGAGCTCAAATGCTGTGCTGGGAGAAACACTGCTCTCTTCAGAGCTGTCAGACGGGGATGTTTAAGTCTGCAGAAATTGTCTGCTGCCTTTTGTTCATCTGTGCCCTGCCCACAGAGGTGGAGTCTAGAGGCAGTAGATCTAGTTGAGCTGCGGTTGGCTCAGCCCAGTTCAAGCTTCCCAGCCATTTTTTTTACCCACTCAACCCTCAGCAATGGCACACACCCCTCGCAGATCGATCTCAGACTGTTGCGCTAGCAGTGAGCAAGGCTCCGTGGGTGCGGGACCCACCAAGCCAGGCACGGGGGAGAATCACCTTGTCTACCAGTTGCTAATACCTTGGGAAAAGTGCAGTATTTGGGCGAGGAGTGTCCTGTTTTTCCAGGTAGTCTGTCACAGCTTCCTTGGCTAGGAAACAGAAATCCCCGATGCCTTCTGCTTCTTGGGTGAGGCAATGCCCTGCCCTGCTTCAACTCGCCCTCTGTGGACTGTACCCACTGTCCAGCCAGTCCCAATGAGATGAACAAGGTACCTCAGTTGGAAATGCAGAAATCACCATCTTCTGTGTTGATCATGCTGGGAGCTGCAGACCCGAGCTGTTCCTATTCGGCCATCTTGGCAACTCCCTCAGAAAAATCTTTTTACTAAATATAGAGTTCTATATCCTGCTTCCCCACCCTTCACACTCATATATCATTTCAGTATAACTTGGCTTAATCAGTTTCTAGTGAGAATCACACAGTCATTCTTTTCTTGGTTCCTCTGTGAATAAATGTGTTTTTATTTTTATTTTTTCTTCTGATCTTTAATATTTTCTCTTTATTACTAGTTTTGCACAATTTGTAATGTGTTTTGGTGTGAGCATCTTTGAATTTATCCTGCTTGAGTTTCTTTCAGCTTCTTAGATCTGTGGGCATTTAGTTTTCACCATTTTCGGATATTTTTTGGCCACTAGTTATTTACATATTTTCTTTTCTCCTCTTTTTCTGGGACTTCAAGAGTGTGTGTGTGTGTGTGTGTGTGCGCGCGCGCGCGTGCATGTGACTGCTTTCCCATAGTTCACTGAGCCTCTGTTCATTTTTCTTTTCAGTCATTTTTGCTTCATTTTTAATGTTTATATTATTTTGTCTTCAAAGTCTTTAATCTTTGCTTCTTCAGTGTCTAACCTGCATGTTATTCCATCCTATAAAAGTTTCATCTCTAGAAGTTCTGTTTGGTTCTCTCCGTCATTAATTTTATATTTTTCTTTATATCATGGAGAATATTTAATACCTATATATACATATTCCATATGTGTTCATGTATAAAATAGTTTTAAAGCCTTGCCTGCTAATTCCACGATCATTCTCATTTCTGTGTCTGTTTTTATTGACAGATTTTTCTTCTGGTTAAGGATCACATTTTCCTGCTTTCTTCAAATGTCTAGTAATTCTTTGAACGTCAGACATGAATTTTATGTTGGTAAGTGCTGAATTTCATTTAAGTAATGGTGGACTTTGTTCTGGCAGGCATTTAAATTCCTTGCAGATCAGCATATTTTTCAGGCATATTCTAAAGCTTTTTTAGAGTGGGTCTAGAATTACCTTTACACTGAGGTAACAGCCCCCACCACTACGGCATGACCTTTTTGGGATTTCTAGTGACTGCATTATGTATTCAGTAAGATTGCTCCACTTTGACTAATAGGAACTCAAATAATTCCTAGCCCTGTGTAAGTTCTGTGAGTTATTCAGCTTCTGGTTCTCCGTTAATTTTTCTCTCCCAGGTAGTTTTTCTTTACCTGACTTAATAAAGTTCTACCATTATGTTTACAGATTTGTATTCAGCCAAAGACTCAAGGACCTTATATAGATCTCTGGAGCACTTTTTGTCATAGCAACTTCTTCCCTGGAAATCTTCCCGGCAAATTCTAGCCGCCTCAGCTTCTTGATCTGAGGTCTTGGTTTTTTCAACCCATTAGGACCATAGGGCTTTGTTTATATTTCTCCTCCCTTCCCTGCAGTCTAGAAATTCTCCTAGGCAGAAAGCTAAGGGCAATTATAGATTTCATTTTATATGCTTCCCTTCTATTAGGAATCCTAGTCCTATGATTCCTGTTAAACAACTTCTGAAAATAGGTTTTTCAGCTATTTTTCCTGTTTTCTAGTTGTTTTGTAAAGAGAGGAAGACCCATAGTAGCTTCTCATTCATGAGTAAAAGAGCACATCCCCGTGGTAATCAGTCTTTTTAGAGATACTGCATTTTCTTTGGGATGATTTTATTGTTGGCTCTATTAAGAGATACAGTATTCATAGTTACAGAGCATATTTTACCTAGTTTTTTGGCTGAGCGTTTCCAAAAGTATCATGAAAGTCGAAGGCTTCTTGATAGTAGTATTTCCATATGTGGTGCAGGATGAGTGACCATAATTTATACCCTTCCCTGGGATAAAAAGGATGAGTGTTTCCAATGGGATGTATGTTTGCAGCTCCTGGTTTTATTCAAATTGCTGAGGAATAGCCCCTCTAGTACATGGTCTGTAACTTTAAGTCCTGTTTTGTGTTGCCAAAAAATTCCTAGCCTCTAAAGCATTGCCATAATGGGCCACACAGCTTCAATTCCCACTTGCCATTACTTATTTCCACTTTATTTCCAGCTCCTAGAGATTTGACTTTCTTGTTTTGAAACTCAGCTATGTGATTTTATACAGCTATAAAATGGTAATACATTTTCTGTAATTCCATGTGTTTGTAAAGAAAGAATGCTTTTCAACATCAGCTCTGTCTATCATTTGATTATTTGTGTTCCAAAATTTTTACATGATGCAACTGCAGGTCTAAAAGATTATGTGATTTTTATCAGGCTAGAAACTGATTAGTAAGAGATTAGTAGAAGGGCAGAACAGTCACACCTTTTAAATTTTTTTTAAAAAATCAACAAGTATTTTGTTGCACTTCAATTAATATTGAATTGAAATTTTTCATTTACTGCCCCCCAGCAAAAACTAAATCTAGCTTGAGTGCTGCAAGTATACAGCATATAGGAGTTAGCACATAATAAATATTTATCATTGTTGGATGATTAAAAATGACAGAAGTATGTTGAAAAATCAATTTTTTAAATAAGTATTAGAAGCAAGGAGCAGAAGACAAAACTATTGCTAAGAAGTTTAGTATTATTACTTTCAAATATGTTGAGGATTAAGTCTGAAGCTTATGGAAATCCATATATAAGCCTTTTAATGACTGGATTTTTAAAATTTGTTATTGGCATATTGAGTTTTTTTAATATTGCAAACGATTTTGTTAGTATCTTTCCTCAATAAGTCTACATGCTCTCACCCTACCCTTTGTCAAGTTTAAGAGAGTTCATTTTGTTCAGAAGAATGTTCCAGTACATGTCTAAATTTGGTTACTATAGTTTTCCTCTGGCGAAATTGCCATATTTTATTATGCTTGTTTTCCATTTTCTAAAAGAACATTTATTTTTAAAGTTTACAATAATAAAATTGGATGTCCTTGAAAAAATACGGGATTTAAACAGTATTCCTTTGCAATTTCTGTTAAGTAGATTGGCTGGTTATTTTCAAAGTAGGGATTGTGTCAATCAATGTCAATTGCATTGTCTTCTCCAGGTTTGTCAGACACTGTTCCAATATAATCCAACTTTTTAAAACATTTGGGATAATTACTCCTACATCTTTTTCCACATTCTAGGCCAGATACAGAAATAAATGAATGTTAGAAGTATAGTTAGCCAATTTGCATGTATAAATGTCTAGTCCATTTATATCAGTCCAAATATGTCTCCCTTAATTTAATGTAAGCCTAAGTGCCTTAAAGTGATATGATTTTAAAAAAGGAAAAGATAAAATAGCATTATTTATAGTCAGTGAAATAATCCATGAAAGATTAGGAATAAAAGCTTACATTTTGATTAAATGACCAATTAAAAACAAAGAATAGCTACAGACTGAGCCTCAATCATAGAGAAGCCATGACACTTAGGAAGAGAAACACGAGCTAATTCATACAAACAATAAAAAGTTACTAATATGATGAAGTCTGCTGAATTCTAAATTGCTACTGGGTAATTTTTCAGTTAAGTATAAATGTAGCATCTGGCACATTCATCCAACTTGAATACATGTCATGTGGTGAAATAAAATATGAAGAGCTATTTAAGATTGGAAGATGTAGACTAAATGCTGCTAAACTGTTTAGCATTCCACATTTTCATTCCTGAAAATCTAACTTCTCTTCAGGTTTCTCTTTCTTCTCTAATAGTAGCCTTAACATAACTTCTAAATTTAAAAAAAAATAGTGGAATGAATCATGAAAAATAAAAATATGAATTCCAAATAGATGCATTTACAAAACACTAAGCCATGCTCAACAAAACTTTTTTTAGGAACTCAATCTTAGAAATGTTTTTTAATATTATTCTTTCATAAATGATAGTTAATAAAGAATAAGCATCTTGCATTTATGATTTCAGAAGGACTTATAATATTTAAACAAACATGCTCATCAACAGAGACAAATAAGTGTCTGAAGAACAGTGCTACAGGAAAATCATTTTTAAAATAAATTTTATCCTTTTATGACAGCCATCTTAGTACCATATATCTTAAAAATTAAAATAATTACCCTGAAAATGCCCTGCTGCACATTAGTTGTGGTCACAATACTTTAGGGCCACTATGAATACCATCAGCAGAAGGCTTGTGCTTCCACAAAATCACATATCATGCAGGTATTAAAAGAATAAGTCGGCTGGGCACCTGGAGTCCTGCATTCGAGGGCAGGAAGCATCCAGCACAGGAGAAAGATGTAGGCTGGGAAGCTAGGCCAGTCTCACTTTTTCACGTTTTTCTGCCTGCCTTATATTCGCTGACAGCTGATTACATTGTGCCCACAGGGTGAGTCTGCCTTCCCAAGCCACTGACTTAAATGTTAATCATCTTTGGCAACACCCTCACAGACACACCCAGGATCAATATTTTGCATCCTTCAATTCAATCATGTTGACACGCAGTATTAACCATCACATGTCTACCTTTGTCAACTTAAACCCATACACATCTCCTGAGATCATACATAATCTTCAAATAAAGACAATAATAAGGTCATAATTATGCCTAACATAATACAATTATCTTTAGTACAACCAGAAATGCACCAATCCCCAACTCAAATACTATTACGTAAAGTTAACAATACTTCAATGTTGATATGAAGTCAATAAATCTTATGTCGCATGATGAAGTCAAAGGAAATAAAATGAAGATATTTTCTTAGTACATGTACTAAGTAGTGTATACATGTACAAACATGATTTTAACAAAAGGAGAAAATACTCATGACAGTTACAGTCCTCATTTCTGAAGCTGGTCATGTGGTTGTAGCTGGTATTGATGACTACCTTCTTCTACTACCCATTCTGTATTTCCTTTGCCTTCAGCAAGCACCTCAGCAGATCATGTTTTTTTCCTGGTGTAGTGACCCAAACCTTCATTCCTGAGAAGTCTGGACCATTTGTAGTCCTGCCTGGATTGAGCTATTGTGGTTTCCCAGTGACCTTAATCACAGGGCATGGTAATACTAAGAGACGCCCTAATGGATCTCCTGTATTCCAATGGAGCAGTAGACTGATTTCATCTTGATGGTCCGGGTCAGTCACCCCAGCCAACACTGTAACTCCCTTTTTAGCCTGCGGACTTAAAGGTAGGAGGAACCCAAAATGTCCAGGTGGCAATCTTAACTTCCAGTTTAATGGAATAATTGTCGTGTCTCCTGGTGGCAGTATTCCTCCATCTGGAACTAAAACCTCTAGACCAGCAGAATGTAATGTTGCAGGAACAGGAAACAATTTTGATATTGGAACACTAGGGGTGATGGTGAGTGGTGCCATTTGCACTTGCACCCCTTCATTCCTGGACTCATGAATCCTGTCTATGGGAGAAACAGTAACATATATTGGACACTGATTCAGAGCATACATGGCCTTCTGGAGAACTTTGTCCCAGCCCTGCAGAGTAATGTCAGTGTACACTGTTGACAATGTAATTATGACTTCAAAAGGCCATTCCACTGTTCTGTCAATCCAGCTGTTTCAGGATGATGGGGAACATGGTAAAACCAGTGAATTCCGTGAGCATGAGCCCACTGCTGCACTGTTTTAGCTGTAAAGTGAGTGCCTTGGTCAGAGGCAATGCTGTGTGGAATACCATGATGGTGGATAAGGCATTCCATGAGTCCATGGATGGAGTCTTGGCAGAAACATTGCATGCAGGATTGGCAAACCCATATCCGGAGTAAGTGTCTGTTCCAGTGAGGACAAACCTCTGCCCTTGCCATGATGGAAGAGGTCCAGTATAATCAACCTGCCACCAGGTAGCTGGCTGATCACTCTGAGGAATGATGCCATATCGAGGGTTCAGTGTTGGTATCTGCTGCTGGCAAATTGAGCACTCAGCAGTGACAGTAGCCAGGTCAGCCTTGGTGAGTGGAAGTCCATGTTGCTAAGCCCATGTGTAACCTCCATCCTTGCCACCATGGCCACTTAGTTCCTGGGGCCATTGGGCAATAAGAGAGGTGGCTGGGAAAAGAGACTGAGTGATGTCCAGAGAATGGGTCATCCTATCCACTTGATTATTAAAATCCTCCTCCGCCGAGGTCACTCGTTGGTGAGCACTCACATGGGATACAAATATCTTCACAGTTTTCAACCACTCAGAAAGGTCCATCCACTTACCTCTTCCCCAAATTTCTTTGTCACCAATTTTCCAATCATGCTTCTTCCAAGTCTCTGACCATACAGCCAAACCATTGGCTACAGCCCATGAATCAGTATATAATCGCACATCTGGACATTTCTCCTTCCAGGCAAAGTGTACAACCAGGCGCACTGCTCGAAATTCTGCCTACTGGAAAGATTTCCCTTCACCACTATCCTTCAGGGATGTCCTAGAAAAGGGTTGTAATGCAGTGGTCCACTTTTGGGTAGTGCCTGCATATCATGCAGAATCATCTGTGAACAAGGCCTTAGTCTTCTCTTCCTCTGTCAACTAATCATAGGGAACTCCCCATGAGGCCACTGGTGCAGGCTAGGGGAGAGGAGGCGGGGTGGCAGGAGAGGAGACCATGGGCATTTGAGCTACTTCTTTATGTAATGTATTTGTGCCTTCAGGACCTTCTCGAGCCCAATCACGTATACTTTCATTTGATGATGGAATGCTGCTGTGCATGACCGACTTTATGGCTAGATAGGTCAGAATGCACCCAGTTCATGATAGGCAATTCAGATCACATGGTGACTTGAGGATCCATAGTCAAACATTCAGTTTCCACCAAAGCCCAGTAACAGACCAATAGCTGTCTCTCAAAAGGAGAGTAGTTATCTGCAGAAGATGGCAGGGCCTTGCTCCAAAATTCTAGAGACCTCCCTTATAATTCACCTATGGAAGCCTGTCAAAGACTCCAAACAGCATCCCTATCTGCCACTGACACCTCAAGCACCATTGGGTCTGCTGGGTCATATGGCCCAAGTGGCAGAGCAGCTTGCACAGCAGCCTGGACCTGTTGCAGAGCCTTCTCCTGTTCTGGACCCCACTCAAAACTGTCAGCCTTTTGGGTCACTTGATAAACGGGCTGGAGTAACACACCCAAATGAGGAATGTGTTGCCCCCAAAATCCAAATAGGCCCAAGAGGTTGTGCCTCTTTTTTAGTTGTAGGAGGGGCCAAATGCAGCAACTTAGCCTTCACTTTAGAAGGAATATTTTGACAGGCCCCACACCACTGGACCCCTAGACATTTTACTGAAGTAAATCCTTGAATTTTAGTTGGATTCATTTCCCATCCTCTTGCATACAAATGTCTCACCGATAAGTCCAGTGTGTTTGCTACTTCTTGCTCACTGAATCCAATCAGCTTAATGCCATCAATGTAATGGACCAGTATGACATCTTGAGGAAGCAAAAAGCTATCAACATCTCTCCAAATAAGATTATGATACAAAGCCAGAGAGTTGATATACCCCTGAGGTAGGATAGTAAAGGTATATTGCTGGCCTTGCCAGCTGAAGGCAAATTGCTTCTGGTGGGCCTTATGGATAGGAATGGAGAAAAAGGCATTTGCCAAGTTAATGGCTGCATACCAGGTACCAGGAGATGTATTAATTTGCTCAAGCAATGAAACCACATCTGGTACAGCAACATATTATTCAATGACAAAAAGCTGAAAGCTTTTCCCCTAAGAAATGGGAGTAGACAATGATGCCTACTCTTATCACTCTTAGCATATACTGGAAGTCCTAGTCCGAGCAATTAGGCAAGAGAGAGAAATAAAGAGAATCCAATTTCAAAGGAGGAAGTCG
Organism: Papio anubis; assembly: GCF_008728515.1. NCBI lineage: Eukaryota > Metazoa > Chordata > Mammalia > Primates > Cercopithecidae > Papio > Papio anubis. Next base: position 79,991,241 of record NC_044980.1, read on the forward strand.
AATTGTTCCTGTGTGCAGGCAACATAATCGTATACATAGCAAAACCTGAAGACTACAAAAAAAAAAAAAAAAAAAAAAAACTCTTAGAACTAATAAGCAAATTCAATAAATTCCTGGATACAAAATTGATATTCAAAAAACAAAATTCAAAATTAATATTCAAAGAAATCTTTCTAAACATAAATAAAGAACTAGCTGAAAAAAGAAATCAAGAAGGCAGTGCCATTTACAATAGCTACCAAAAAATAAAATAAAATACCTAGGAATCAATTTAACCAAAGAGGTGAAAGACTTCTACAAGGAAAACTGAAAAACACTGATGAAAGAAATTGAACAGAATTCAAACAAATAGAAAGGCATCCCATGCTCATAGATCAGAAGGACTATATTGTTAAATGACAATACTAACCAAAAGAATCTATAGATTTAATTCAATTCCTATCAAAATATCAATGACATTCTTCATAAAAATAGGGAAAAAAACCCTAAAACTTGTACAGAAGCACAAAAGACTCTGAATGGCCAAAGCAATCCTGAGCAAACAGTACAAAGAAGGAGATATCACACTACCAGACCTCAAAATATACTATAATGCTATAGTAACAAAACCAGCATGGCATTGGCATAAAAACACATAGACCAATGGAACAGAATAAAGAACCCCAAAATTAGTTAAACCATATATCTACAGCCAACTGATTTTTGACAGAGGTGCCAAGAATACTAATTGGGGAAAGGACATTCTCTTAAATAAATGGTGCTGGGAAAACTATCTAAATACAGAAGAATGAAACTAGACCCCTACCTCTCCCCATATGCAAAAATAAGCTCTAAATGAATCAAAGACCTAAATGTAAGGCTTAAAACAGTAAAACTACTAGAAGAAAACATTAATGAAATGCTTCAAGACATGGATTTCAAAAAAGATTTTATTAGAGCACAGGCAACAAAAGCAACATATAAGCAAATGGGATTATATTAAGCTAAGAGGCTTCTGCACAGAAGAAAATAATCAGTAGAGTGAAAAGACAACCTATGGAATGGGAGAAAATATTTGCAAACTACTCATCCAACAGGGGATTAAGATACAAAATATACAAGGAACTCAAACATGTCAATGGCAGAAAAAAAAATGACCAATTAATCTGAACAGACATTTCTCAAAAGAAGACATGCAAATGGGGAACAAATGTTTGAAAAAAATGCTTAACATCACTAATCAGGAAAATGCAAAACAAAATCACAGTAATGTTGTGGGGTATCATTTCACCCCAGTTAGAATGGCTATTATCAAAAACAAAAAATAACAAATGCTGGCAAGAATGTGGAGAAAAGGGAACTCTTAACACACTGCTGGTATGAAGTAAACTAGTACAGCTACTATGGAGAATACAAAGGAGCTTCCTCAAAAAACTACAAATAGAACTTCCATATGATCCAGCAATCCCGCTACTAGGCATTTATCTAAAGAAAAGATTTTATCTAAAAAATCACTGTATCACAAGGGACATCAGCACCCCTGTGTTTATTACAGCACTACTTACAATAGCCAAGATAAGATACATCATAGGTGTCAAGCAACAGATGAAAGGATTTTTTAAAAATCTCACATATGCATACACACTAGAACACTATTCAGCCATAAAAAAGAATGAATTCCTGTCATTATGACAACATGGATGGAACTAGAGGGCATTATATTAAATGAAATAAGTCAGCAACCAGAAAGTTAAATATTGTGTGTTCTCACTGATATGTGGAAATTTAAAAAGTTGATCTCATAGAAGCACAAAGTAGGACAAAGATTAATAGAGGCTTAAAACGGTAGGGGGAAGGGAGAGGTAGGGAGAGATTTGTTAAGGAATACAAAATTACAGTTAGATAGGAGGAATAAGTTTTAGTATTCTAGACCACTGTAGCATGACTCTAGTTAGTAATAATACATTATATAGTTTCAAATAGATAGAAAAAAGATACTGAACATTCCCTACACAAAGAAATGATACATGTTTGAGATTATGGATATGCTAATTACTCTGTTCTGATCACTATACATTATATATGATGAAGTATCACTTTGTACCCCATGAATACGTACAATTATTATTTGCCAATTTTTTAGATTTTTTAAAAAAACAAAACATTTTCCAGTGACAAAAAGGTGCAATTCTATAGAACTACTGGGAGCCTATTGGGCTCTTTCATTCATTCAGAGCCTCAGATCTCTCTAATGTGATTACTGCAGTTTAGTTCATGTATTCTATAAAATAAAAATTATGATTAACTTAGGTCCCCCCAAAAAAAGAAATATGAACCCCAGTATAGAAGTTTATCCTTATTTGCAGTTTCACTTTCTGTGGTTTCAGTTACCCATGGTCAACCATAGTCTAAATATATTGAATAAAAAATTTCAGAAATAATTCCTAAGTTTTAAATTGCACATCATTCTGTGAAACATGATGAAATCTCACACTGTCTCACTCCAACCCACCCAGGACATGAATAATCTCTTTGTTCAGTGCATTCATACTATATACACGAACTGTCCTTTAGTCACTGAATAGCCTCTCAGTTATCAGATTGAACATAGTCCATATAGGGTTCAGTATTATCTGGGGGTTCAGGCATCCACTGGGTGTCTTGGAAGATACTTCTGAGACATAAACATACACTGCTCTACCTATTTGGCAACTTTTAGGAACATGGATAAGAATGCTGACTTAAAATTCAGACTGTTTGTGTTTGAATCCTAGACTTACCGCTGTCCAGATAACTTTAAGTAAATTATTTCTCTATATTTTCGTTCTTCTCAAATGTAAAATGGTAGTAGTATACTAATGTGCTTTACAGAATTTTAGTGATGGTTAAATGAGATGGCCTATGTAAGCTCTAAATTAGCATAGTTTGGCCAATAGTAAGTTCTCAAAAACACTGTGTGTTATTGTTGCTAGAAATTATAAATATCATTTATCATTTAGTAAAAATGTATAGTTTATTTTATTTTATTATTTTTGAGATGGAGTCTTGCTCTGTCACCCAGCCTGGAGTGCAGTGATGCAACCTCGGCTCACTGCAAACTCTACCTCCCACGTTCAAGCAATTCTCCCACCTCAGCCTCCCGAGTAGCTGGGATTGCAGGTGCGCACCACCACTCCAGCTAATTTTTGTATTTTTTGTAGAAACAGGGTTTCACCATATTGGTCAGACTGGTCTCGAACTCCTAACCTCAGGTGATCCACCCACCTTGGCCTCCCAAAGTGCTGGGATTACAATCATGAGCCACTGTGCCTGGCAAAAATTTATAGTTTAAAATAAAAATTTTAAAAATAATTTAGAAGCATGTCATTATTATTATAAATACTTTGAATGATGGCATGTTTGTATACTCAGCTAGCTTTCTAACCAGATATCATTGATGTATTTTATATATCAAAATGAAATTCACTAGGATTTTGTTAATTCCTTACGTGATTGTTAAGGCTAAAATGCAATCTGTTATTAAAGTGACATCATGTCAGTTCTGTTTCTCAAAACTAAATTTAAAGAAGTTGCCCTTTAGGCATATTCTGGTTGACATGCGGTTGAATTATTTCTAAAGAACATTCATTCAAATGCAACAACAATTTTATTTAGATCCTGAAACTTAAAATTTTGGCATGGCCTTTTAATGGAGGATCTTCCTTTTAAATGCCTGATAAAGATTATAAGGAAACACAGTCCTGACCAGTGAACATGAACCCTTAGACTATTTGGAGAAACATGGCTGAATGTTGGATGATTGTGAAACACCCATCAGAACTGTAGGTAGCACATCAGGCAGCAAATGTGGGAGGCAAAAATGATCCAGCTCAACTTTTAGGAGGTTTTCAAAACATTTCAACTGTAAATGAATTGAGTGGACCACGAAACTTATAAAATACCTAGGTTGTCATCTTCATTTTGGGTTACATGGATCATGATTTTTTCAATTAGTAGGCAAAGATCAGGCATCTCCATGTAAGTAACAGTCTTTTGTGTTCTGGTCTCCTTCCCACTTCTCTACCACCTCCAACCCCTACTAAGTACTAAATTTTGCTAACATTTTCAAAAAGATCACAACTTTTATGCATGTTTCTTTTCTTATTTGGTGGAATCACTTCCTATTTTGACAATTCAAGAAGTAAATGATAATGTGACCCATTTCCCTAAAATCAAGGCCTCCATTTTGCATAACACAATGAGATTTTTAAACAGGAAAGGGAAAAGGAAGAATTTAATTAGTAGGGAAGTTTGAAAATATACTTTAAAGAATATACAGGAAAGGAATAAGGGCATTTGACATCCTCTAGAGATCTTTTCTATATAACTAATGCATATGAGAAAAGCAGATGTTACCAATGGAAAATGTGAAGCTGAAACACCCCATACTTACCAACCAAAATCACAGGGAATGCTTCCTAGGGACCAGGATATTGCTCCATCAGGAGAGGTCTCTAGAAATCCAAAAAATTGTCAATTATCATTCAGTACAAAGACAATGATAGTGGGTCTAGGAATACGTATTTAGAGAATTGGTTTCTCTGAAAGGAAGGCTGAAGATCATGTTAAGACTTTGAAATGAGTCCAAGTCAATATTAGAGTGGACTCAGATTTATTTTCAATAATTATGTCTCTCCAATTTACATTAAGATTCTATAGTCTTGAAATGACCAGGACCCAGGTGGTCCAAGATCTTTAGACCACTTCAAAACCTCGTCTGATTCTGCAGTAGCCCCCTTTGGGCCAAAAAAACATTGGTCTAGGCATTGCTTCCTTATCATAGCTCTATTTTCAACATGGAGAGTAAAGGACATGTGTGACCACAGCACAATTATCCTTGATAAGATGTTCTCCCATACAAGTTGTTTCCAAAGGTAAAGGATGAAAGACATGATGTCCACAATGTCTGAGCATCTGAGAAGTATGAAGAAGTGAATTCCTAACACATATGAAAATGCATTGTCTTCAAATTGAGTGATGGGTTTTAAAGTTCGGGAAACAGGAAAGTTAAAAAATCTATTATACTTACTTGTATTTCTTTATTTCTTACATTAAACAAGTGGAAAATAAAGAATTACTAGAACTGGGCTGGGTGCGGTGGCTCACGCCTGTAATCCCAGCACTTTGGGAGGCCAAAGCAGGTGGATCACCTGACGTCAGGAGTTCACAAACAGCCTGGTCAATATAGCGAAATCCCATCTCTACTAAAAGTACAAAAATTAGCCAGATGAGGTGGCAGGTGCCTGTAATCCCAGCTACTCAGGAGGCTGAGGCAGGAGAATAGCTTGAACCAGGGAGGCGGAGGTTGCAGTGAGTTGAGATCATGCTACTACAGTTCCGCCTGGGCGACAAGAATGAGACTCTGTCTCACAAAAAAAAAAAAAAAAAAAAAAAAAATTATTAGAACTGGCTTATATACAAGAAATTTTTAAAGCAAACAAATGTAAATGGGATTTAATACTATTCACAACTTCCTTCCATAATGTCAAAAAGCAGTCTTCTTTCCTTGTACCCAGAAAAACTTCCTTTTTAAACTGCAAAATAATTATGAACGTTTGTTCAAACTGTTTAAATATGAACACTTATGAACCATCATCATTCTATTGTATTGTTTATCAATCAAGATTCTATAATGTTTCTGAAATAGTCTTGGAAATAACCAGATGGGCTGAGACCTATCATTATTAGAACAGGAGCAAACTGAGCTAATACTTAAGTTGATTGTGCCTATTTGTATGGCCTTGATGTTGACTATTTGTTAAATGCCTACTTGTATCAGACATTGTTTTAGGTATATTGTTTTAAAACTATAAATATCTCATTTATTACTGAAAATTGGGACATTGATTAACTTGTCAAAAATAACAACGGCTAGTATGTAGCAGAACCTAGATTCAAACTCAAATCAGTCTGCTTCTAAAACCTACACCCTGTTTCCTAAACTGGGTTGCCTTCTAAGGTAACCTGTTTAACAAATGCTGAAAGAACTAGTCCCTTTTCTGTATACACATTTATAACATCTTATGGATAATGAGAACCCCCAGTGTCTTATTACTAATATCACTCAAAAAACATTTCCTGAATGAATGAATGAATGAATGTTCAACTAACTCATCTCCTGAATCAGGCAGATCATTCTCAACTTAAAAAATATGACTTTTATATTTTATATAAAATATATATTTTCTATTTTAAATAAATATGAATACTGTATTTTAAAAACATCTTTAGGGAAGCATAATCCACAATTTCATTTGGCAACCAAGTATTTTCATTTTAAAAAATAATTTTCAGTGTCTACAAAACTAACACCAAGAGCTTTATATGGTAAAATTATGAAACAAGTGAAGCCTGTTAGTTCAGTATGAAATAAAACAGTGAAATCATTTCTTTTACTCTTATAGGCAAACAAGAAAAACACGGAGTTGGATAGATGAAAATATTTCTTAGAAATATAAACTTTAACATTGATTCCTTTTTCTAATAAAAATCTAACTTAAGCTGGGTGTGGTGGCTCATGCCTATAATCCCAACACTTTGGGAGGCCGAGGTGGGTGGATCACCTGAGGCTAAGAGTTCAAGACCAGCCTGGCCAACATGGTGAAACCCTGTCTCTACTAAAAATACAAAATTAGCTGTGTGTGGTGGCGCATGCCTGTAATCCAAGCTACTTGGGAGGTTGAGGCAGGAGAATCACTTGAACCTGGGAGGTGGAGGTTGCAGTGAGCTGAGATCACGCCACTGCACTCCAGCCTGGGCAACAAGAGTGAAACTCCCTCTCAAAAAAAAAAAAAAATTTAAAAAAATCTATTAAATCATTGTATTTTCATTTGGATTAATGAAATTATCTCTTCCTGCAAGGTTGTGAAACAGTCTATTTTGTTTTTGTTTTTCTTTTGAGATGGAGTCTCACCCTGTCACCAGACTGGAGTGCAGTGACGCGATCTTGGCTCACTGCAATCTCTGCCTCCCGGTTTCAAGCAATTCTCCTGCCTCAGCCTCCCAAGTAGATGGGACTACAAGCACGCACCACCATGCCCAGCTAATTTTTGTATTTTTAGTAGAGACGGGGTTTCACCATGTTAGCCAGGATGATCTCGATCTCTTGACCTTGTGATCCGCCCACCATGGCCTCCCAAAGTGCCAGGATTACAGGTGTGAGCCACTGCGCCCGGCCCAAACTGTCTATTTTCTGAATATGTTTCAGCCCTTCTGATGATATAGAACTATGGAAATCTACAATAAGTAGAAAGATAAGTATTGAATTCATGTATCTTACAGAATGATCTACTTATAAAGTCAATATTTTACAATGTAAACTACAAGTGTTTCAGCCATATGCTGAGCCACCTAAAATCAACACTTCTTTGAAGCCCACAGAATTTCTCACCTCCTTTAAAAAAAAAGAAGTCCATTACCAAGAATAGGTCATCATAAATAGAATCATCTTAGTCTGGGAAAGGTGGCTCACGCCTGTAATTCCAGCACTTTGGGAGGCCAAGGCAGGTGGATCACTTGAGGTCAGGAGTTTGAGACCAGCCTGGCCAACATGGTGAAACCTCAGCTCTACTAAAAATACAAAAATTAGCTGGTCATGGTGGCATACACATGCAGTCCCAGCTACTTGGGAGGCTGAGGCAGGAGAATCACTTGAACCCAAGAGGCAGAGGCTACAGTGAGCCAAAATCACACCAGTGCACTCCAGCCTGGGCAACAGAGCGAGATTCTGTCTCAAAAAAAAAAAAAAAAAAAATTCAGCTTAAACCTAAATAAGAAAAATATTATTTAACGTTTCACTTTTAAGTCAGCAATTCAAAAAGTGCTTCATATATTTTCAGCCACTGCATGCTGCATTATGCCACAACTTAGAAGTGTTCAAAGTAGAACAATTGACAGAAACAGCTCTCTTGTCCAAACATAACAGTTTTCCATTAAAGCGAAATAAATAATAAATAAACTCTAAACTTTCACCTAGATCTTTCTTCAGGAGTAGACTGTGTTGTGATATGGAGCACTCCACACATGCTCACCCTTACAATATGTTCAGATGCTGTCCCCTTGGAAAAGTCTCCCTGACTACCCATCACACACCCAGCCCTCCAAGCAAAATATTCACTCTTTTCTCTGATGCTGAAGATGTTTTATCAGGACACTTATTTCATTATAAATAAGTGTCCGTTTTTATAATCAGTTTTTCTGTTTTGTTTTGTTTTGGTTTTGTTTTTTTTTTTTTTTTTTTTTTTTTTTTACTGTACTGTGAAATTTTTGACTGGTAAAAGGATATCTTAGTCACTGTTCAATATTTAAAGATAGATTTTTTTTATTACCATTATCTTCTCCAAACTAAATGTATTCACTACTTCTCATCATTCCCTGCATAAAGGTTTTCCAAATCCCTTAAACAACCTGGCCACCCTCCCCTGAATGCTCTTTGCTTAGTAAATATCCGCATGATTCAAAAATAACATTCAACATTGGAGTCAAATCTATTTATCTGAAGCAGACCTACACAGCTCTCCTGAGTTTTTGCCATTGTGATCCCTTTTATGTCAAACCAACTTATAACATGTTTCTGTAAAGAACTAAGCATCTGGGATAGTGTATAAGATAGATTAAGTCATTCAACAGGCATATATTAAGTAGTACCAATGTACCAGGCGCTGTACTAAGAGCTGAGGATCCTACCATAGTCACATCAAGGAGGCGTTTCTTGTGTAGCTTCCCAGCATGTATTAACACATGTGTCACACATAAATAGGGGTTTCATAAACAACTACTTTTGGTATGCTCTGGGTTATATCAATATTAACAGGCTTCTTTTTTTTAAGACCTTTTGCAAATTCTAATATATAAATCATGACTCTACAAGATTAAGAATATAAAATGCAGCATTTCCCAAATATTTGATCATACCACACTGTTTTCACAAAGCATCTTGAAGAAGCATCTCCTGAGAATACTTTGTACAGTACCTTCTAGAATCTATAGAGGAGTAAGCAGATCATTGTGGTCTAGGGAAATAAGAGTAACGGAAGCATCCCAGGGTGAGACGCAAGTAAAAGTACAAGGGTTGGATGCAAGTACAGGGGGTGTAAGGGAAAGCTTCTAGAGAGAAGAGATACTCAATACAGATCTCCAAGGACACATCTGAGTAAGTTAAGTGAAAGAAGTCAGTGGTGAGGTTTTCAGAAAGACTTTTCAGGTATGGGCAAAGCCCAAAGGGGCTTACTATGCACAGTAGCATTTCATGGTCAGAATGACAATCACATCTACATTAGCTTGAGGAATCACAGGAAAACATCATATTTTTAAAAATTGTGAAAAAAATTCATTAGAAGTCCTTAACTTCTAATGAGAATGTGACTGCTATCAGTCAGGAATTCTCCCCACTCCCAAACCTACTCTTCCAAAAAGTACACAAAACCAAGAAGAAAGAAAAATTGGAATTAAATAAAAACATTTTCAATGAAGCCAAAAAACATATCATCTGTAGATCCCTAAATATAACTATGAGTTGCTAAAAACAATTAAGATTGGGAAGAAGTTAATAAGGGAGTTAAAAAGGAGTCAAATCACAGAAAGTGGAACCTGTCCACTGTTGCCTTGAATCCCAAAAAGCACCAATGAAAACACAGCTTTCTAAAAATTGAAAACCTATTCTGAAATCTAAAAACTGTAATTCTTGTTTACAAGGATGTAGGAGCTGTATTGAGCAAGGCAGGAAATGGTTTGATTTAGAGTAGCAAAAAATGAGGGGCTCTAAAAAAAACACACACACACACACAAAAGCCATATTTGCAGGAAGCTGTCTGCTTCTGTGGCATAAACTTGTGGAGAAATATTCTATGTAGAGAATTATTCTGTGTGGTGATGACTCTCTTTACATAACTGTAATGAGCTCTACAGAAAATAGCTGGTCTAGTAAAATACATACATTTAATAACTAAATTAATAAAAAAGAAACAAGTACAGGCATAACTCGGAGATATTGCAGGTTTGGTTCCAGATCATCGCAATAAAGCAAGTCACATGAATTTTTTTGGCATCCCAGTGCATATAACTGTTATGTTTATACTATACTGTAGACCATTAACTGTCCAGTAGCATTATGTATATAAAAAAGTACATGCCATAATTTAAAAATAATTTATTGCTAAAAAATGCTAATAATCATCTTGGCTTTGAATAAGTTGTAAGCTTTGTGCTGGTGGAGGGTCTTGCTCTACTTTGATGGCTGCTGACTGACTACAGTGGTTGTTGCCTAAAGTTGAAGCATCCATGGCAATTTCTTAAAATAAGACAATGAAGTTTTCTGCATCAATTGATCATTCATTTCATGCAATATTTCTCTAGTATGCAACGCTGTTTGAGCATTTTACCCACAGTAGAACTTCCTTCAAAATTGGAGTCAATCCTCCTCAAGCCCTGCCACTCAGTGCTCTATCAACTAAGTTTATGTACTATTCTAAGTCCTTTGTTGTCGTTTCAACAATGCTCACAGCATCTTCACCAGAGTAGATTCCAGCTCAAGAAACCTCTTTCTTTACACATTCATGAAAACCATTCCTCGTTTGTTCAAGTTTTATCCTGAGATTGCACCAATTAAGTCCCAACTTCAGGCTCTGCTTCTAATTCTAGTCCTCTCCATCTCCAACACATCTGCAGTTACTCCATTGCACTGATGTCTTGAACCCCTCAAAATCATCTGTTAGGGTTGGAATCTTCTTCTTCCAAACTTCTGTTAATGTTGATATTTTGACCTCCTGCCATGAATTGTCTGTTAGGGTTGGAACCTTCTTCTTCCAAACTTCTGTTAATGTTGATATTTTGACCTCCTGCCATGAATTCTGAATGTTGTTAATGGCATCTAGAATGGTGAACGCTTTTGAAAAGACTTTCAATTGACTTTGCTCAGATTCATCAAAGGAATCACTAGGGCAGCTGAGCACTATGTAATGTATTTCTTAAGTAGTAAGATCTGAAAGTCAAAATTACTCCTTGATCCATGAGCTGCAGAATGGATGCTGCATTAGCATCCATGAAAGCAACATTAATCTTCTGTACATCTCCATCAGACCTCTTGAGTAACCAAGTGCATTGTCAATGAGCAGTAATATTTTGAAAAGACTCTTATTCTGAGAAATAGGTCTCAACAGTGGACTTAAAATATTCAGTAAACCATCCTGTAAACAGATGGGCTCTCATCTAGAGTTTATATTTTCATTTATAGAGCACAGGAAGAGTAGAGACAGCATAATTCTGAAGGCCCTAGGATTTTCAGAATGGTCGATGAGCACTAGCTTCAACTTAAAGTCACCAGTTGCATTAGCTCCTAACAACAGAGTTGGCCCCTTTGAAGCCAGTCATTGACTTCTCTCTAGCTTTGAAAGTCCTAGATGGCATCTTCTTGTAATAGAAGGCTGCTTTGTTTCCACTGAAAATCTGCTGTTTAGTGTAGCCACCTTCATCAATGATCTTAGCTAAATCTTCTGGACAGCTTGCTACAGCTTCCACAGCAGCAGTTGCCGCTTCACCTTGCACTTCTATGTTATGGAGACAGCTTCTTCCGTAGCCTCTATTAGGTTTTAATCTTTGCTAGCTTCCTCACTTCTATCAGCCTTCATGGGATTGAAGAGAGTTGGAGACTTGCTGTAGATTAGGCTTTGGTTTAAGGAAATGTTGTGGCCGATTTGATCTTCTATTCAGACACAAAAAGTTTCTTCATATCAGTAATAAGGATGTATCACTTTCTTATTATTCATGTGTTCACTGGAGTAGCACTTTAATTTCCTTCAAGAACTCTTCCTTTGCATTTACAAATTGGCTAACCAATTGGTGCGAGAGGCCTAACTTTCAAACTTATCTCACTTTTCTACATGCCTTCCTCTCTAATGTTAGTCATTTCTAGCTTTTCATTTAAAGTGAGAGATATGGTCAGGCACGGTGGCCTGTAACCTCAGAACTTTGGGAGGTCAAGGACTGGCAGATCACTTGAGGTCAGGAGTTCAAGATCAGCTGTACCAACATGGTGAAACCCTGTCTCTATTGAAAATACAAAAAAAAAAAAAAATAGCTGGGCATAGTGGTGGGCTTCTGTAATCCCAGCTACTAGGGAGGCTGAGGCAGGAAAATTGCTTGAACCCAGGAGGTGGAGGTTGCGGTGAGCCGAGATAGTGCTACTGCACTCCAGCCTGGGTGACAGAGCAAGACTCTATCTCAAAAATAAATAGATAGATTAGAGAGAGAGAGAGATACAACTCTTCATTTCACTCAAACTCTTAGAGGCCATTGTGGCATTATTAATTGCCATAATTTAATATTGTTGTGTCTCAGGGAATAGGGAGGCCTGAGGACAGAGAGAGAGATGGAAAGCAGCTGATTAGTGGAACCATCAGAACATGCACATTTATAGATTAGTTCGATAAAGAACTTTTATAGATTAAGTTCTATAGAGAACATTTATAGATTAAGTTCTGTTAAGATGGGTCCAGTTCATGGTGTCCCAAAACATTTGAAATGTAATAGTAATATCAAAGGTTACTGATCACAGATCACCATAATGGAGATACAAATAATGAAATACCTTGAAATACTGTGTGAATTACTAAAATGTGACAGACAATCAGTGAGCACATACTACTGGAAAAACTGATGCCTTGCTTGATGCAGGGTTGCCACAAACCTTCAATCTAGAAAAAAAATGCAATATCTGCAAAGCACAGTAAAGTAAAGCACAATAAAATGAAGCATGCCAGTACAAAATCAATACAAGGCAATATAAAGAAAAAAGATATCAAAAACAAAAAGAACACAGCAGAAAAATGTGACCAAGAAGAAAAAAAATCAAACGGAAAAAAAAAGTAATTCTTATAATACATTCATTAAATCATATTGTGAAGCTATAAAAATTAAAACAGGAGGTAGTGAAAAGAGTAGACAGATGGATGAACAGATTAGTACATTCAGAAGCTGACCCAAATACATACATGAATTTAGTATATGTCAAAGATGTCATCTCAAGTCAGCATGAAAAAGAGGTAGTGTTTAATAAATGGTGTTAAAGCAGCTAGGAAAACATCCAAAAAATGTTTACATCAAATCCGTACTTCACACCATACACAAAGATAAATTTCAAATAGAGCAAAAGTTTCAACTCTTACCAAACACTGCTAGAAACAAAACCTTACAACGTGTACATACTTCCATCATTGGCCATCTATGAGGATATTTGATGCCCAAGCAATTGATACTTTCAACACTTTTAATAATTGCAAATCAAATGAGTAGAAATACGGCACCTGGTATTTTTACATTTGCATTTCTCTGGTTACTGCAGTTTAAATATATTTTAATGTGTTTCTTGACCATTTGAATTCCCTCTTTTGTGAATTTGCCTGCTTGAATCTGTGTCTACTTTTTTATTTGGTTTTATTTGGTTGTTTGTCTTTTTCATATTGATTATTTTAGGATTCCTTTTTACTTTCTAGAAAGCAATCTAGGTTTGCTTTGTGTGAGGCAATTAGTTTCTTCTATATCATTGCTTATCTTTTCATTGTATGTATGGTATCTTCTGATGTGCACCTGTTTTTAATTTTGATGGAGACAAGTTGTCATTCTTTTCCCTTGTGATTTTTCTTTTTTGTGTCTTGTCTAAGAGGACTTCCTGACCTCAAGGTCATAAAGATATTCTATATTGTCTACAAAGAAGGAGAAGAAAACAGAGAGGAGGAGAAAGGAAAAGAAAATATTTAAGATTTATAGTATATATTTGATTCCTATAGTATAGTAAAGCATATTAGAAAAATAAGAGACTAATGACAGACTAAGGATAATCTTTGTAATGTATATCACAAGCCAATCTTATTATTTTTTTTTTTTTTTTTTTTTTTTTGAGACAGAGTTTCACTCTTGTTGCCCAGGCTGGTGCGATCTTGGCTCACTGTAACCGTTCAAGCCATTCTCCTGCCTCAACCTCCTGAGTGGCTGGGATTACAGGCACTACCACATCTGGCTGATTTTTGTATTTTTAGTAGAGACAGGGTTTCACCATATTGGCCAGGCTGATCTCGAACTCCTGACCTCAGGTGATCCACCTGTCTCAGCCTCCCAAAGTGCTGGCATTACATGCATGAGCCACCTTGCCCAGCCCCAATCTTTATAACACAAAAACAATACTAGAAAGCCACAAGAATATATAGCAACACAAAAGATAATTGTCAGAATGCATTATCAGTTGATAATGATAGAACTGTTTATAGAAAATTAAATACAAAAAAAACTTTAATTGGATAATAGAAGAAATACTAATTTAGAATAAGCTATAAGTCTATGTTTCACCTAATAGATTAACAAAAACCCTTAAATTTTGACAGCAGCCCATTGACAAGGCAATGGAAAAACAGATACTTTCAATTATTGCTGGTGAGAATATAAATTGGCACAAGGTCTATAGAAGGCAACTTGAAAACTTTTTCTAAATTACAAATATTTACAACTGTTTACTCAGCAGTTCTATTTCTGACAATGTATATTAAACTTATGCATAGGAAAATGAACAATATTCATTGCTGCACTGTGAGAGCAAAAAATTGGACTATATTAAATTATCAACAGGGATCCGATTAGAAAAATTATATCTGTACAATAGCATCCTATGCAGCTGTAAAAAAAGAATGAGGAAGCTTTCCATATACTGATACATAAAGACCTGTGAAATGCATTGTATGTTTTTTGTTTGAGGTTTTTTAATGAAAATTATATATATTCAAGATGTACAATGTGGTGTTTTGATATACATAGTGAGCGGATTACTACAGTCAAACTAATTAATATATCCATCTTTACATATAGTTGTCTTTTCTCTGTGTGTGGGAGAGTGGTAAGAACACTTAAGGTCTACTCTGTTAGCAAATTTCTAGTGTACAATACAGTATTATTAACTATTATGCTGTACACTACAGCATTATTCACAATTACCAAGATATGAATAAATTATTATATACACACACAAGTGGAATATTATTCAGTCTTAAAAAAGAAAGCCTGCCATTTGCAACAACATGGATGAACCTGTGGAACATTACGCTAAGTGAAATAAGCCCATGCGAAAAAATGCTGCATGATCTCACTTATAGGTGAAATCTTCAAAAGCTGAACTTATAGAAACAGAGAGTTGAATGGTGGTTACCAGGGATGGAGAAGTGGGAGAAATAGGGAGGCCCTGGTCAAGGGGCACAAAGTTTGTTGTATGGGATGAATCAATTCGGGAGGCCTACTGTACAGCATGACTCTAGTTAATAGTAGTATTGTATATGGGACCTGTATTGTTAATTTAACAAAGCAACTTGTGGAGGAAATGGGTAGGAGACAGAGTTTTGTGAAAGGCAGGGAAAGAATATATCATTTATTGGTTTGTATTTGCCTAAAGAAACCCTTGGAGAATAAGAATACAAAATGAGCTAATTACAGTGGTTACCAATGTGTGAAAAAGGGACAGGAGGTAAATGAGTAAAAAGAGAACAAGGAAAGGGAGGCTTTGCAGACTACACATATTTACATTTTTAAAAATGTTTTAGGCCGGGCGCGGTGACTCACAACTGTAATCCCGGCACTTTGGGAGGCCGAGGCGGGCGGATCACGAGGTCACAAGATCAAGACAATCCTGGCTAACACGGTGAAACCCCGTCTCTACTAAAAATACAAAAAATTAGCCGGGCGAGGTGGTGGGCGCCTGTAGTCCCAGCTACTCCGGAGGCTGAGGCAGGAGAATGGCGTCAACCGGGAGGCAGAGCTTGCAGTGAACCGAGATGGCTCCACTGCACTCCAGCCTGAGCGACACAGCGAGACTGTCTCAAAAAAAAAAAAAAAAAAAAAAAAAAAAAAGAAACATTGTATTGCCTATTCAATTAATATAATTTAAAAATTAATTTAAAACAATTAAACTTAATAATATTAATTTAGTTGAAAAAATAGAAGCCAAACAATAAAGGTGATATCTTCGGCTATCTTTCTTCCTGTCTCAAAGTTTGAAAAATTGTAGAGATTCAGTGGAGAAGTGGTCCTCTGATTAAAGTTCTAGTATGATGCTATTTTTATGTGTCAAAACAAATTAAGTTTCCTATGATATTTCAGGGCAGGAATTATAAATTCAAAATGTTTTTTCTAAAGGATACTATAAAGGGATGAAACAATTTATGGTAAGCTGAAGCAGTGAAGGTATTCCATGCAATACAAAAATGTGAACTTCAAATTAATCTGAAGATCACATACAAAGGGAAGAACGCAACTGTACCATTAAATGATCAACTGACAACATGAAGCAGAATATAGTGAAATACGTAACATTTTATTATCACATCTATTTCCTGCAATTCAGAAAAACCATAAAGAATATCTTCCAAATCTGTAATTTAATGCATAACACTGTAACACATTTGTAAAGTAAGTTTTAAAATGAGTCAGCCTTATAAGGCTGAGTGACATTTTGTCACAGATTTAAAGGAAAAGGCTGTCTCTGTTAAGATCTTATAATATATATAATAAAGAAACACACAGAATAAGGTTAGACAAATTTGAGAATTTTGTTATCACTTTAACATCAGGGTGTTAATGCATATGTAACCACAAATATTTGAACTATTTCTTCCATTATATCAGATGACAAGAAAGGTGCCTGAAAATTGTCTTATTTGTTCAGGTAAATTAAATTGATGTCAGATCAATGAATGGTGTGCTTATCATTGTAGAATCTAGATGTTCAGAGTATCATGGGCTAAAACAACATTTGTAATGGTGTGAAAATGAAATGCTTCAACATCAAAAAGATTCATTTCCCAGAAAGGATTTATTTTTACAGTTATTCTTTTTCTGTTGGACTAGCTGGTTTATGATTCTTGTCTGCAGAGAAAGAACCTGAAAACGATAACTGTCACTTTAATTAAGCACAGCAAAGGTAGAGAAACAAAGGGAGCATTCAAAATGGATAGAGGGGTGGGGAGGGAACATTCTTGTGTTTGTTAGTTCACCTGAAACTAACTCTTAAAGTTAGTTTAAGTGCTAAATCTTGTTCTCATAGAAGCACATACTTGGTGTACAAGAAGGAATGACCACAGGATGGGGCCAAAGGCGAAGATAGTTGAAACTCAATGAGCTGAAAAGCTTACTATAAAGGGAAAAAAGGAAAGGGACATTCTCAAGACATTTTACTACAGATCCTGTGGAAGTAATGTCATTTAGTCTTTACTGACTTTTCCTTGAACTTTGGCATGTTTACACTTTTTTTTAACTATTTAATTTTAGCAGATGAGGGAAGAGCAGGAATGCCAAACTCCTGGTGTCTCCCTCAGTTCTGCTCCATAGAGGTTTTTGGCCTTGAAAGGTCTGTGGCTCCACCCAGGGCTGCAAGGATGGATGGCAACTTGGGGCAGAACAAGAGAAACAGGCCCAGGAACGGGGAAGTGTTATGACCACTAACCCTGCTACCATACAGTCAGATATTTTTTATTCATCAAGAGAAGTTAAAAGTCTGTATCTCATATATTCTTGATATTTAAATGTTTTTTAAAAGTTGTTCACAGGCTGAGGATAGCTAGTTTGCAACCTGTGTGCTTTAATAGTGATAACAGGTAACCCTTATGCAAAACTCTCTATGCACCAGGGGTTGTTCTAAGTATTTTACATATATAACCTCATTTCAAACTCCTAATAACCACTTAGGTAAGACCTTTTTATCCCCATATTTAAGATGAGTAAACTGAGGCACAAACAAGTCTATAGCTTGTCCCAGGTGGCACATTTGGCAAATGGCAGAGGTAGGACTTGAACCTAGGGAGTCTACTCCAGAATTCACACATTTTTAAACACAAAGATGTTTCTATAAGAAAATTTCCCCTTCAAAGAGCTAGTTATAAATATTTGATCAATTATAGAACTAAATCAGCTAACCTTGGCCCTAGGCCTACTGATATATTTCAGCTAAACATTTTTCTGAAGTTATTTTTTAAATTTTTGAGATATTAATGAGCCATCAGTGTTTCTGAAGGGCCCACTTTGAAAGAGAAGTTATTTTGAAAAATATAAGCTTACTATTTATTATTTTCTAACTGTAAAACATCATTTTGAAAAAAATGTATTTTTTTATGTTTTAGCTACCACATCTCATTTTGCTTTTGAATAACTTTCTCATTGAGAAATACTGAACTGAAACCAGAAGCCAACATAAATAATGACTTCTAAGTTTTATTTGAAGATTGAATTCACACTGTTTAAACATTTCTCTTTTTTTTCTTTTTTTTTTCGAGGTAGGGTCTCTCACTCCATTGCCCAGGCTGGGGTGCAGTGGCACAATCACAGCTCACTGTAGCCTCTGCCTCCCAGGCTCAGATGGTCCTCCTACCTCAGTCTCCTGAGTAGCTGGCACTACAGGCACACATGACCATCCAGCTAATTTTTGTTTTTTTGTAGAGACAGAGTTTCTCCATGTTGCCCAGGCTGGTCGAACTTCCAGGCTCAAGTTATTCACCAACCTCAGCCTCCCAAAGTGCTGGGATTACAAGCATGAGCCATCACACCTGGCTGATAAATACCTTTTTCAAAAAGTAGGAGCTCATCTTATATTACACTGTAACTCTTCAAAATTTTTCACTTTATTATCTAATTTTATACTCTTACCAATTTAAAATTAGTCAATTTAAATATGAAAAACAAAGGGGCTAGAAACTGCTTACTCCTTGTGTGAAAAATGTGGAACTGTCTGGTATGCACCATGTGTATCTACTAGCACCTCACTATGTGTGGAAGTCCTTTCAATGTATTTGTTTCACCTGGGAAGTTTGGTAGCTACTTTGAGAAATGGAATTACCACAACATCCTTTGAGGAGAGTATAATGTAAAGTTGTCTCAAAACCTGCATTCAACGTGGCACTCAAAGTCATCAAGTCAGACTTCAACAATTCTAAGAATAACTATTAACATCACCATATCTGGGCATTTTCCTTCCATTCCTAAATTGTTAAAACAGAGCTTGAGATCATTATCTCAAATACGTTTATCATGAAGTTCAGATAATATGAAATACTGTATAATAATAGTATGTTGCTCAGAGACATATTTAATTGGGGACTAAAACGTTTGCATATATTGCATATATGATTTTTAGCATATAGTGACAATGGCTCATATAATGAAATGATCATCATTGTGATAGAGGGCTCTGAGTAAATTCTGCTGATCTTTTCTTAATACTATACAGGCTAGGCTAGTCTCTACAATTTTTTATTTTTATTTATTTATTTTTTTGAGACATATTTCTCGCTTTGTCGCTCAGAGTTGAGTGCAGTGGTGCGCTCTCAGCTCACTGCAACCTCCGCCTCCCGGGTTCAAGCAATTCTCTGCCTCAGCCTCCCGAGTAGCTGGGATTACAGGTGCCCATGACCATGCCCAGCTAATTTTTGTATTTTTAGTAGAGACGAGGTTTCACCGTCTTGGCCAGGCTGGTCTTGAACTCCCGACCTAGTAATACACCCTCCTCAGTCTCCCAAAGTGTTGGGATTACAGGCATGAGCCAGGAAGCCCAGCCTAGTCTCTACATTTTACAGTAGGAATTTAATTGTGTGCATTTGTGTGAGGTAATACAGTATATGTTACATATTTAATATTCTCTCTGTCTCCTTCTACACACACACACACACACACACACACATCATACAAAAATGTCCACATGTTATATTGGTATATTTTTCAAAGTGAGTTTATAGTGAACATTTTTCCCATCTTTTATTTTCTCACCTGGATGCTTTAAAACAACCAAAAACTAAAATACAATATCCATGTTGCAATCTGGTTATTCTTTGGAAGGATAGACATCTAGAATAACCTTAAAAGATTTTTAAACTTGTACAAAATAGGTGAATTATTACACTAACAGCAGTAAAATTTCTTAACAGAAAAGCTTGATCTAACAGTTAAAAATGCCATTAGCCTTCATGGAAGATAAGAATATGCTCTCTACTTTGCCAACAAACATACAATATAAGTTTTCTTCTACAAAATAAATTTTGAAAAGCCGTACTTCTGGAGCTTTGATTTACATTTCTGATGGTGGTGAATTAGGAAATTAGACTAAGCACATTAATGAATCTAGAGGATAGTCTTTTCAGTCCAAGAATGATATGAAAGCAGTACCTTACTAAAGATTAAACCTAACTTCACATAAAACTTCCAGTATTCTAGAAGGTGGCACCAACATCTGCAATAGTAATAATAGTAGTGATCCTTTATTCAGCCTTAGTAATTATGTGCAAACTTTATATGCAGTTCATAACTGGCAATGGAATTAAGATAGTATTTGTATAGTGTAAGATAACAACCTGTCCATGACTACCTTGGTCACAAAATCTCTGTGTCCTCTGCAATTCCAGGATGAATATGAGTAACTGCAGTTGTGTATTTTACACTAGTGAAAAACATTAAAATTGATGAAAAGGCAAATGTAATGTGCTTAACTGATCCCTCCCTTCAAAAATCTAACCCTTGTGTCATTTTAAAAAATGGTTAAGAAATAGGTTAACTTTTTGTACAGCATGAAAATTTCTTTGGCTCAAGCCTCCAGTAGAAAACCTAAGACAAGGTCGGGCATGGTGTCTCAAGCCTGTAATCCCAGTACTTTGGGAGGCCAAGGTGGGCGGATCACGAGGTCAGGAGATCGAGACCATCCTGGCTAACATGGTGAAACCCCATCTCTACTAAAAATACAAAAAAATCACCTGGCGTGGTGGCGGGCGCCTGTAGTCCCAGCTACTCGGGAAGTTGAGGCAGGAGAATCACTTGAACCTGGGAGGTGGAGGTTGCAGTGAGCCGAGGTCGCACCACTGCACTCCAGCCTGGGTGACAGAGTGAGGCTCTGTCTCAAAAAACAAACAACAACAACAACAAAAACTAAGACAAAATCTACTGGGTAACACTATCCTTCAACACATGCAAACCATGTGGTGACAAAGCAAAAATAAAAAAGCAGCACTATTTGAAAGTGACCCCAATCAAGGCACCCTGACTCACTGGTTACTCACAAGTAGTTTGCTTCTTGCCCTTCCCGTGGTGGTGTGCACTGTTTTCAGAAGGTTGGCTATTCACTCTCCAATGGCATAAGCCTGTTGCATCGTATCTACAGGTGTTACCCTGTAGATAACTTGTATCTGCACCTTTCAGAGATGTTAACTGTAAGGAAGAAACCTAAAACATTCTTTCTGATAGAATGACCCTCCATCAGGTCCAATTCTTTCTAAAGAAACCTCTCTTGTAGAGAGTCCTTGTGTGGGAAAGAAACAACTACATTCAGTGCATGCAGAAGTATGATCCTCCATACTTACTCTGAGGAGTCTACTTGTGTACTATTAAAGCTCCATCTGTACCTGATGTTGCCTATAAGGTCACCACTATCATCTCCAAATTCAGACTTTTAGCTCGCTACAGCTCCAAATCCTCCTTAGAATAAGCAAGAGTGATTCCCTGAAGTGCCACCATGAAAGGATGTCAAAGCATTAATATTCCTCACTGACATAAGATACTGGGGAGCATTATTAAAGACAAACACATATGAACAATAAAAGGTAGTTCTCTGCCCTGGAATTTCTACTCCCTTCCTTACCCCATGCGATTTCAGCCAATAAAGAGCTTGGCTTGCTTTTTACAAGCAGGGTCTTGCTCTATTGCCCAGGCTGGAGTGCAACGATGCAACCGTAGTTCAATGCAGCCACAAACTTCTGGGCTCAAATGATCCTCCCACCTCAGCCTCCCAAGTAGCTAGAACTACAGACACATGCAACCATGTCCAGCCAACTAAAAAAAAAAAAAAAAACACATTTTGTAGAGACAGAGTCTCACTATGTTGCCTAGGCTGGTCTCATACTCCTGGCCTCATGCAATCCTCCTGCTCAAGCTACCAAAGCACTGGGATTATAGGTGTGAGCCACTCCACCTGGCATAGCTGGACATTTTTACTGTGCAAATACTAAATATTTGAGTCACCCCTACTACCTTCTCCTATGACCTGGACGATGCCAGCACTGAAGGGTAAGTGAGAAGTTTGAGGAAGTCATTGAAAACTCAGTAGACATTCAGGCCTTCATCTGCTTTTTCTTCCAATTGAGCTAGGTCCATGGAGACAGAGTGAACAGCATTGGACAGGAAGCCAAGCTTTGCTAGGTAGCACAGAGGTCTTAGATAAAGCAAACAAAGCAGGGCTTTGTGAGGTGACAAAAAGGAAATGAACAAAGTCACACCCTAAGCCCATCCTCCAGGCAGTCCAGTGAGCAGGAAACAAAGCCACAAAACCAATGGCCCCAGTGTTGAGAATATACTGTACAGGTGGTCAGAAGGAAGTTCAAGTTAGGTTCTGCCTTTTAACCCACTTCAACGTATTCTAATTGCCTACAGTTGTACTCTAAGAAAATAAGGGAAGGACCTTTTTACTTTAAGCTTTTATTAAACATCACATATTCATATACCGAAGCTCTTTTTAAAAATAAAATGAGTCTAATCTTACAAAATATTTTCTTATATTAACAAAGAAATCTATGGGTAATTGCTAACAGTGCTATTTATTTTAGAAACTGAAACAAACAAACAAAAAAAATTTGAAAGACAACTTAAAGATTTAGCATTCTGCCCAGAATCTCCTTGTCACTTAGCAAGGATAAACCCAAGCTTTCAGATGTTAAACATTTTTCCTATTCTCAAAATGCAGACAGGCCACTGTTGATAATGAGGAGCATGATGGCATTTTAAACCAGAATACTTATTGAACACCTAATACCTAGACAATAAGAAAATGACATCTAATCTAAACACCAAGGACAACACTATCAATGTTGAGTAAAGCAAAGAAATAGAATATTTACAAACAATTAAAAGTTAAATTATGGAATAAAATATCTTTGTCATAGACATTTGGGGAAAATATTGAGTGTTTATGTGTGTGCGTACGTGTGTGTGTACACACATACAGTCATGTACTGCGTAATGACATTTTAGTCGATAACAGACTACGTACACAACATTGGCCCCATAAGATTATAGATCTGAAAAATTCCTATCCCCTAGTGACTCTGTAGCTGTCAAAATGTTGGAGCACAACACATTACTCATGTGTTCGTCATGATGCTGGTATAAAAAAACCTCCTGTGCTGCCAGTCATGTAATAGCATAGCACATACAATAGGGACAGTACATAACACCTGATAATAAATGACTGTGTTACTAGTTTATGTATTTACTATGTTATACGTTTTATCATTACTTTAGAGTTTATTTCTTCTGCTTATTAAAAAATAAGTTTAAGTGGATAACAACCTCAGGCTAATCCTTCAGAAGGAATGCCTTCCAGAAAAAGGCATTTATTTAGGAATGCCTTCCAGGAAAAGGCATTTTTGTCATAGGAGAAAAATCTATGTGTCATAACATAGGAGATGACAGTTTCATGCGGGCTATTGCCCCTGAAGGCCTTCTACGACCTTCTACATGAAAGGGCTATTGCCGCTCCAAGGCCTTCAGGGACAATATGTTCCAGGAGACAACATGAAGGTCCTGGAAGGCCTTCAGGGGCAATATGTCCCAGGACAACAGGTAGAAGTGAAAAACAGTGGTATTTTCCACTAGCGTAGGCCTAGGCCAGATGTGTGTTTGTGTCTTCATTTTTAGCAAAATAGTTTTAAAATTTAAAAAAAAGTTAAAAATAGAAAAAGTGTGTGGAATATGGATGTCAAGATATAAAGGATATAAAGAAAATATGTTTGTACACCTGCACAATGTATTTGTGTTTAGGTGTCATTGTGAAGTAGTCAAAAGGTTTAAAAACATTTAAAAGTTTATAAATTAAAAAAATTACAGTAAGAAAAGTTTATTAAAGGAAGCAAACTTTTAAAATAAATTTAGGGTAGCCTAAATGTACATTGTTTATAAAGTTTACAGTAGTGTACAATAATGTCTTAGGCCTTCACATTCACTCACCACTCACTCATTCGCACCATTCACTCACCACTCACTCATTCGCACCATTCACTCACCACTCACTCAGGGAGTGACTCAGCCAGAGCAACCTGCAGTCCTGCAAGCTCTGTTCATGGTAAATGCCCTAGACATGTGGACCACTTTTAAAACCTTTTAAATTGTATTTTTACTATGCCTTTTCTATGTTTAGATACACAAATACTATTGTATGACAATTACCTGTAGTATTGAATACTATATTACAATTATATACTGTATTACAAATACCTGTGGTATAGTACTATTACTATTGTAATACAGTATATAATTGAAATATAGTATTCAGTACTATAGGTAATTGTCATGTAATAGTATTTGTGTATCTAAACATAGAAAAGGTATAATAAAATGCTGTACCTTTTTATTAACATGTTGTACAGGTTTGTAGCCTAGGAGCCATAGGCTATACCATATAGCTTAGATGTGTTTAGACTATACCATCTAAGTTTATGTAAATATACTCTATGATGCTCATACAAAAATGAAACTGTCTAATGACTAATTTCTCAGAACATATTCCCCATCATTAAGTGATCCATGACTGTGTTCTCTCTCTATATATATATATAGTACAAAACTGTGTGTACTCTCTATATATAGTGCTTAACTATATAGTACACAATCATGGATCACTTAATGATGGGCTATATATCATCATATATATATACAGATGGCCCTCAGTGATAATGATTTAACTTACTATTTTTTGACTTTTTGATGATGCAAAAGCAATGTTTATTCAGTAGAAACTCTACTTCGAGTATCCATACAATCATTCTGATTTTCACTTTCAGAACAGTATTCAATAAATTATGTGAGATATTAAAATAGGCTTTGTGTTAGATTATTTTGCCCAATTGTAGACTAATTTAAGAGTTCTGAGCACATTTATGGTAGGCTAGGATGAGCTAGGATGTTTGATATGTTAGGTGTAGTTTTTTTTTTTTAAATGGAATCTCACTCTGTTGCCCAGGCTGGAGTGCAGTGGCATGATCTCGGCTCACTGCAACCTCACCTTCCAGGTTCAAGCGATTCTCCTGCCTCAGCCTCCTGAGTAGCTGGGATGACAGGTGTGCATAACCACACCCAGCTAATTTTTGTATTTTTAGTAGAGATGGGGTTTCAGTGTGTTGGTCAGGCTGGTCTCAAACTCCTGACCTCGTGATCCACTCGCCTGACCTCCCAAAGTGCTGGGATTACAGGAGTGAGCCATTGCACCTGGCCGTTAGGTGTATTAAATGCATTTTCCACTCACAATATTTTCAGTGTAGGATAAGTGTATCGGGATGCAGCCCCATCATAAATGGAGGAGCATCTGTATATACAATTGAGTGTCTAGGTAATGTTTCAGGAAGGACACAGAAAGATCTAATTGGTGTATAAGCAAAGGATAGTAGCCAAGACATCCTGAATCCCCTGAAACAACTCATTCAAAATAAGAGAAATAGGAATGAGTATAGTACGTGTGAAGAGACAATGAGTGAAATTAATCTGGGCAAATTAGACTGCATAGGTTAGGGAGCAATGAAAAATAAATCTATATAGGTCAGGTAGTCTCAGTCTTGTGTACATGGCCAAAAACTTGAAGTTGATGTCAACAGGACATTATAGGTTCTGTAAGAGGAGCTGACACAATGGAAGGCATGTTTTAGGACACTATGCAGGTTAGGTTTAGAAAACGATGACTTAAGCCATGCATATTAGCCATAAGGCTAAATCAAATATCCAGACATGTTGTCATAAAGATATGGCCGATAGGACACTCGAAAAGGAAATGAAAGGGTAAATTTGAGAAACATTGAAAAAGGAAGAAACCCAAGTCCCTAATAGACTGAATATGGAAGAGTAAAAGAACATACTGAAAGTGACTCCAACAATCCCTCCAAAATAAGGATGCCTACAGAATACTACTAGAACCTACTGAGAGAAATGGAGAGGGTGAGAAATGTGGCCTTGAGTAAGGATGGGGTGGGACTTTATTTTTTTATTTACTGTAATTCAAAGCAATGACTATGAGCACTCAACACTTTCCTAAATTGCCATCAACGGGAAAAAAAAAAAACAAACAAACTCTAATTCTGAGGAACTTTTAATGTAGTTTGCCAAAAATGCAATGCAGACTGTTAAATGAAATGAAAAGAAAGAAAACTGAATGTGAAAACTGTGATGATTAATTAAATGCTGTTTTTTTAAATCAGTGATATAACTGAAAATAAAGGACTAACACAGGAAATGGGGGCAGTGGATTAAAATGTCACAAATGGAAAGCAGGATGCTGAATCTTGAGTTATGCATTGAGAGATTAGAGATAGAGAAGGAATAGCTGAGGCGGAGCCAGCCATGGCAGAATCTGCTGAGCTATCACAGCGGGCCATGTGGCTAGGGAAGCTACAAGAGTAAATGTGATCCTAAGCGAAAGGAACAAGCAGTGGAGAAAAGCCTGCCTTAAAGCGAGATTTGCAACACACAATCCTAGGATCACAAACTAGTGAATAATCTAGAGGCAACCTTACAGTACTACTTTTCATGTGTGCTAACACAAGTATTATCTTATGCTTACTATGTGCTTGCTCTAGTACTATTCTCCATAGAGATGGAGGTCTTGTCAACACTTTCTGTACTATTTTTTAAAATAATTACTGTATTCAACACTTTCCCTTGACAAATGCCACTTGTTTGAGTTGCTATAGAAAGTTGCACACTTAAGAACAAATTTTAATAAACTATAAGTGGGTGGAATTCTTCTTCGAAACCTACACAGTTCTCAAAGTGGGGTGAGAGGAATAAAGGTAGTGGAGAACAAAGTACTTTCAAAAATTTGAGCTACTGCCTATAATATCAGCACTGTGGGAGGCCAAGACAGGCAGATCATTTGAGGTCAGGAGTTCAAGACCAGTCTGGCCAACATGGTGAAACCCTATTTCTACTAAAAATACAAAAATTATCCAGGTGGTAGTGGCACACACCTGTAATCCCAGCTACTCAGGAGGCTGAGACAGGAGAATCACTTGAGCTTGGGAGGCAGAAGTTGTAGTGAGCTGAGATGGTGCCACTGCCCTCCAGCCTGAGCAACAGAGTGAGACTCCATCTCAAAAAAAAAAAAAAAGAAAAGAAAACATTTAAGCTACTGTGCAAACCAGCACAGAAATAGAATTCTACCAAGTGAAGATAATGAGCACATGGTTAATCAATAAAGCTGTTGAGTTCTGCAAAGCATAGAGCAGAGCTTCAGTACTAGTACTTCAGGCTTGACAATAGCTAGTAACAATGTGATTTCCACCGGAATACACAAATTAACTTTTTTTAGTATTGTAGAGAGTATCACCTTGTTTATGTTTGGAAAGTGCCTGAGTTCAAATCCTGGCTTCTCAACTCATTACTTTAAAGACAAGAAATTTATGTAATTGCTCTATGTTTTCATCTGTGAAATGGAGGAAATATTATCTGCCTCATCTAGCTGTTTTAGGATTAAGATACTATTTGTAAATCACTTAGCACATCGACTGGCCCATAGCAAGAGCTTATTAAGTACAATATAATTGCTATTAGGATAATTTTTTCTTCCCTGCCTAAATAAGGACTACTGGCAAATACCCAATTAATATTATTTCTGAAATATAAATGATATGTATAGTAATAAGTCCTTTGATTATTGGATTGCCAGTCACTGATATTTTGAGGTTCTTTCTAATTTCCTCTTTCAATCCCTTAGGAAGACATTTTAGGCCTTATAGAGATTTAACATTTCCTTCAAACCATGAGTTGTTTGGCTATAATATATTCCAGAAGTTTAACTTAGCACCTGCCATATTCCAGGAACTAAAGCAGTAGTGTTGTTTTACATACGATTTTTCTACATGTACCAAAACAAAGAATTCCTTGGTAATAACCAAGAAGTTAATTAAAAATTAAAATGAATGGTTTAAAGAATGCAACTAAAAACTATAAAACTTTGTAAGAGATTAACTAGTATCTCTTTCATTGTCAATACACCAATTTACCTATTTAGATTTCTTTTAATAATATGTATGGAATTTCAAGTTATAACATCATAGCACCAACAAATAGATTATTACAGTCAGATGTGTCTTAAGCAGTAAGACTGTATTGCATCACGGAATTTCACATTTGTGGAAATATAAGCCACATAGATTCATAATTTAAGAAATATCAAGACATTTATCAGTGCCTCCTTTCACCAGTATAACATTGTGCTATTGTTTGCATGTAAAATTATCACCCACTAACAGTTTGGAAAACCCTTTGAGTTGCTTCCAACAAAGAATTCCGTTGAAAAAGAAATGACATGCAAAGAATGCTCAGTATATATTGGATAGTAAAATGTAGGAATGAGAAAGTGTGGAAACGCATGAACTGTGATATATTTCCTTATTTAATCCTGTCACTTAAATTCCCCAACTATTCTCTCAAACTTAATCACAAAACATATCCTGACCTTTAACAACTTTCAAGGCTGAAATGTTAACCAACATTTTGCAAAATTCTTTAAACACTTCCTCTGGAAAACACACAGCTCAAAGTGCGAAAATTGTCTCCTATAATAACCACAACAGGATCGTAACAAACCTGCTTTTAAAAACCAAATAAAGTCTTCCGTGGGGGCGGTTCACCACTTCCCCTTTTTTAACATGCAGGAACTAATTTAGCTGAGAAGATAAAAGCAAGAGCTGCCTACATATGTACAAGGAAACTAGATCCTAGAACATAAAATACCTCGGGGGCAGGGTGGTCTGGACAGTTTTCAGTAAAAAGAGCTTTCTCTGACTTAGAATGTCACAAATGGAAGGCAAGGAGTCAGAAACATGTATGTATTTGCATTGAAGCAGACAGAAGAAGGGACAGAGGCACCCAAAATTACTTTCAATTGTAACTATTTATGTGTTTTCCAATTATGTAATTTTATGTCATTTTCAATTTAATGTCAATATACAGATACTTAAGAATTCAAGACTAAAATGAAGGGCTACTCTCAAACCACCACAGTATCAGAAAAGTAAAGAGCCTAGAGTTTCTGTCAGAGGACCATACCCTCCCCTCCTTTTATAGGAAGAACTCATGAAATACCATCTCTTCCATAAACCCTTCACTCTTTCAGAAAGGTGGTCATTTATTACCATCCTAGGAGGTCTAAACATGCATGTAGGATGTGGCCTTCTCACCAGAAATCCCATAAAGTACATTTAGTTCATTACTCATGTATAACTTTCCAACTTCATTTTTGTATTTAGTCAAATTACTAGTTACCTTCTTGATTATACATCTGAGGGATACATTCAATGGACTCTGGTATATTATAAACTGCAAGAGTATTGGGCACAAGCCTCATTAGTTCAACATGTATATTTGCTAACAGTATCTTCATGTAATAAATGTTCTGTAGTTTTTAATATAAGACAAGAATAGAGGGATATAAAATACATGAAGGGTAGACTCTGGCCATCCATCCCTGGCTTTTACTGAGAAGTTTTATGAGATTATCAACCAACAGAGTGTGTCCCATCAATTTTTCTATAGACTTCTAAAAATTTTTTTGAAAAAATATGAGAGTCAAAAGCAGTAAGTCCTATTGTCTTTTAAATACAAGAAAACAAATGTGGTCAAAATGTGTCTTCATTAGTGATACTTACATGTTTGAATACAATTTGGCAATACTATTTACTCCTCTATTATTGTCACACAAATTATTTTTGAAAAGTGAAATTTAAATACCAAATTAGGAGAAAATGTACATGCAAAATTTGATCATGTGAGAACATACATGCCTAGGCAGAAATATGAAGTCAATTATGTGTATTTTCTGAATTTTCCCCTTTCTTAAAACTCCATATGTCTCCAGAACCCATGACTTCTTATTGATATATCAGTGTAATATATCATCATATTTTCCTTCTATCTTCTTCATAAATTTTTTTCTGTACTGGATTCAATTGTATAAAATCTTTGGGTTTTTTATGTATATATTTAATTTCCCCAGTCCTCACTCTATGGAAATATATTTGTCTTTTAATCGGTGTTTTATGGGATAATTTCTTAACCCAAGAAATTTTGGAATCTTTCAAACTGTGTCAGCTTTCTGTTACTGATATATCTATTTGGTTCTAGATATAAGTCTATGACTTGCCTAAGTATTTTTGTACAAGTTTAAAAGTGAAGAAAAAAAAACACAATCAATTGGTTGTTTTACACAGCTAAATAGCCACTTCAACTCTCCCGTTCTGATAAAGGGAGTCACAAATTATGACCCTCCACAATTTAAAACATGACAAAATCCGACTATTTTATTTGGTCTTAACATTTTTATTGTCTTGGCTACATCACTTTCCATGACAATGGGAAAAATTAGGCAACTCTTCTTTCCCCAGTCTCATTCCTTCCCTGTTGTTGGAGGGAGACTTGTAGAGAAGTAAAGAACTGTCAACTTCGGCACCTTCCAGGGCTATAAAAGGGACCACCCATTGAAGCATAATGTTCTCCCTCTCTCATTCTGGTAAATTCTAAGCAAGAGAAAACAATTTCTAGTCTGCACAAAAATAGGTCTTGCTGTTTTTTTAAATGGTCTCAAATTCTCCCTCTCCCGACATCCATGTTTTCTTCCTGTAACTTTGTGAATCCTCCCATTAATAGAGGGAGCCTTTTTCTCCACCCTTTAAATCTAGGTTGGTTGTGTGGCTTGCGTTACTCAAGGATACTTACTTCAGCAAGTGACACAAGGAGAGGGTCAAAAAGTGCTCTACACTTTGGGCCTGCCTACTGGTTGTTCTGGGAACCCATCAGCTGCCACGTATATAAGCCCTTCTGAATAAGCATGCTGGAAACTGAGAATAGGCTTGCTGGAGGATAAGATGTGAACAGTTGTGCTAGTTCATGAGAGACAAGTCACCTAGGTTGTCCTATCACCCCACATAACAAGGAGCTAACTACCCGACATGTGAACCTGTGCCCCAATTGAGCTAACAACTGACATCAGACACAGAAGTGAGAACCCATAAGCTGCAATCAGGAGCAAAGTGACCAGATAATCCCAGCCCAAATCACCAACACACAGAATCATAAGCTAAATAAACAGCTGTTTTAAGCCACTAGGTTTTGCTCTAGTTTGTGATTCAGTAAAAGCCTACTGGTACACTGACTCCACAGGAAGGAAACTGGGATTTGTTTATTAAAGAAAATTTATTTTTCAATGTGGGTTTGAACTTTGCTACTCCTGATCATTAATATTTGTCTTTCGGAGAGGTACATATGTTTGCTCTTAGGATGTTATAGTTTAATAAATGTCTGTAGTTCACATTTCTTTAATTGTCCAAAAGAAAATTCAGCATGGAAAATGCATCTATCTTGGACCAAAGAATAAGAAAACTCGTGGCCACAATACAGGATTAGGTTTCAACTGTCTCTGACCATCCTAAGGACCCTAGAAGTTCTTCTCCAGGTGTGCTCTTCTCAGACTGCACAAATGTAGGGAGAAGCAGTTGGACACAGAACAGGAGGCTTCCTGCAAGTGGGATGGCAATTCGTGAGAGAGGTGGTTGGAGATGATCACAGAGAGAACTGAAGGAGATGCTGGAAAGAGGGCAAGTAGAATCAACTAGGACTTGAGAAATTCTCATTAAATTTACCGTTTTCTCTGGTTCTCTGGGAAAAGTCCTATTTAACATGGTTTTAAACATTTCCTCTTCTACGTTGTAATTCCCTTTTGAAATTATTACAAACATGATGTGATAACCATGAAAGGACTGCTAAGAGCAGCTGGAAAATAATGCATGCCCCTGAAGAAGGCTCTGGAAAGACAGCTAGACAACTCTCTTCTCCACTCCTCCGCCACCAAACAATAGAGGAGGCTGACTTCTAAAAGAAGAAGGCAGGACAGTATTTGGGTTTCAAAACCTAGAAATATACAAAGGTCCCTGGAGTCAAGAATTATTCAGACGATACTTAATAAACAAAATATCTTTTAAGCAAGTTCCAGTTGTACTCCTGAAATAATCACTTTGAAATGATTCCTGGTTGCAACTTGGAGATGTTAGTGGCAATGAAATACTAAACCACTATGTAGCTAATTTCATCTTTTGAAGTTCCTTAAATAAGGGTCCCCTTTTCTCCTGAAACACTATTTTCCTTCTAGTCTTATTGGTATTTCTAAACACACACCTGGTAGACTGCAAGCCATCCAAATGAAAGAGTCATGTGCTAGCCATTAATGAATACCCCAAACACCCAAAACTACCCTTACTTTGAGTAGTTGTTCAATATTCTTTTGATTTATTTTAATAAAGTGATGGGTAGATTCCTGAATATTTACACAATCAACAGATATTTAACTTAGATGAATTAAATTAATAAGAAAACGGATTTTACTTCGAGAGTAGAGAGAACTATTGAGAGGTTTCAGATATAGTGAGTAAATTCTAGAAAAAAATGAAGTAAGAGGCGGCTTGTTAAAATAAGTCTCAAACCACTATCTTAGTTGAGGTGTCATTAGTTCAGAAAAGAATCACACAAACACCTAGTTTAATAGCTTATAGGTTTATGAACTTTGTTCACTTTAGTAAGAAAAAAATTTACCTTTGAAAACAAATTTTAACTATTTTCCACATGTTAATTTAAAGGCTTTCATGTACATTTAATTTTCTATATTAATATAATATAATATGTCTAAGACAAATAAGAACCAGGAGGCACTAAGTTGGAAAAGACAATTCTCAACTATTTCAAAGGGAGAGCCAAGGGATTGTTTCTATATAAACATTATTTTATTCAGTTTATCGCAATGTGATATTTTATCTCTCACCTTTCCTCCTCCTAGGAATTTTTGCTTCATCCTTCTTCATGCTTTGGGAAGAATCCAAGCCTATCACAAGATTATTAGGAAGGGTTCTGAAAATTCATGCCTCTAGATGAGAGGGGGAAAGAGTCTTTCAAAGTCTCAATATTAATTCAGAATCTTAATTCTGAATCGGAATTAAGTCATTTTAAAATACGTATATATGTAGCAATCATTTCAGGTTCTTAACAATAATAACTATGACTAAATTATCTTTCTCAAACAATCTGTAAGATACAGAAACTGATTGGTGCTTATGCATTTTCCTGTCTCTGTAAAATTATAACTTCCCAAACCTTCTATTTTGTCCCAGAAAGATAAATTCAAAGGCCTAGTCTCTTGCCCTTGGCATTAATTTGAGAGACGATGCAGACATCTTCTCAAACATATATTCCTTTCTAACATGGCACAAAGCAGATTTAAACAGGTACAATTTCAAAGCTGAGCAAAAAATTAAATGTTCATACTACAGATTGAACATCTAAAGAGATTTTAGGGAAAGTTCCCTTTGAAAATTCTGCCCTTGAGAGATAGTTCGCTTTTCATCACACATTTAGATTTTCATTTCATATTTGCTACTTTCACAAAGCATTCTGAAACTGTTTCCCCTCTCGTGGTTGAACTTTAACACTAGATCTAATAGCAGAAACCACTTTTTTTCCGTTTATCTTAAGCAGGAGCACAATCTGAATAAGTTAATTTTATTTCTCTCCTGTTGGGGAAGTTCAGTCCAAATATCTATAGACAGATTTCCAAGTTACCTCTCCCATATTTAGATTCAAACAGTTCATCCATCACAAATACAGATTTGAAAATTATGTCCACAAATCCTTTAAGGAAGTTTATTACATTCCATTTTGAATGACTGCAATTTGTTGGAACAGCAAGCAGGAAAGCTAAACATGTTTGCATATACACTGAAAAATTACATAATCTGAAAATTCTATTTTACTGGCAATTTAGTAACATATTACATTGCTACTGCAGGAACTACGAAATGTAGCATTTCATAAAATGCTGACGTTTTCTGAAATAATAACTTTAGATAGTAGCTTTAAAATTTTGAATAACACTAGCCATAGTCTAGCACCTTGCCCTCTGCTATGTTAGTTAAAGACCACAATTTCTCCTAAAGTGGCTTTAATGACATCAACTGAAATTGTAGCGAAAACAGAGAAAAGGAAACAATAAGGAGAAAGGAAAGAAGAAAAGCAAATAACAGTGAAATAAATAAATCATTCCTGGTTTAACAATGTAAGAACAGTACTGAATTTCCAACTGAAGCTTCTCCAGAGTTAACATAGAACAAAGAAACAAAACTCTGTTACATAGAAATATCTTTTATATTGATGCTATGAAGTGAAAACTAGAGGCCACGTGAAGGTAAACTATAACCAACAGCAGAATCACCAACTGCCTCATCTACATTAAAAAGCACTTATTGAGTACACTATAGATGGCATGGAATGGTCTTAAGAGACATCTGTGAAAGACAGTATCACTTCAGGATAGTTTACGATAAGCAAATTCCAGTTAGCTGATATCAGTTAGTTTGGACAGGAAAAACATATTGAAAAGCTGTAGCATTAAGAGTCAACAGTATTATCTACAAGAAAGATGCTCTGAAAAGTCAAATTTTGAAGACTTACCTCTTGCAGTTTATGAAGTGGTGAGAAAGGATTTTAATTTTTTTTAAAAAAAGTTTGTAACAGCTTGAAAGTCAATCGAACTAGAATTTCTGTAGAGTTCCCTGAAGGGTATTTTGTTTATCTGTTTCTAGGATACATGACCTTCCAACTTGTTTTTAGACATGAAGCCACTTATTCAAATGAAAAAGATTAGCTCTGATATCTAGAGCTGCCTTACTGTTGAATAATCTTCCAGTTTCAGACCATGTGCATCCTTAAAATCCCTAATTAAATTCTCATCAGAATAGTGGCAGAAAAAAATGACATGAGGAAAAAGAGAGAGGTCATGGCAATCTTGATTGTCATTGTTGCGGCAGTCTTAAATGTCTCTGGGGACAATCTAACCCAAATCCCACTTTCAATTCCTTATTCCACTTCTCCACTCCATTCCAGCTAATCACACCTGAGGCTGCAACCAAGCTTTTTTTATTTTCTGGAATGGCAAAATCTCAGAAGTCTTTTTCTTTCATTCTCTCTGGCCACAGCACCCTTTCCAGATAATGCTGTCATTCCCCACACTAGTGTTTCTGCCTTATGTATACAATTATTTCTTCAACATCTAAACTTCCCGGATGCATCACTGCTATCCCAAACCTAAACAGACCTCATAAATCACTTAAACCTCATAAATCACTTAAACCTGTGCTTTAGAATCATTTGCATAACATGGTAGAAAAAAATAATATTTTAATTAATTTTAACATTTTATTTCAATATTTTAAATGCTCAAGGCTACTTATGCCAGTGGAGATAACTAGCCTAAGAATTCTGGCTCCTCTTGCAATGCTCAGCCCTTAGAGGGATAAGAGGAGCTTTATCATAGCATCTCAGTGTGCTACAGCTACAAAAGACATTGTGAGTTTTTGAGGAGGAAAATTTTGGGAAGCTCTGACTTAAACTACTTTTTGCTAGGACCCTCAACTCTCTTGCCTCCTTATTCTCCCAACCAACCTGACCTCAGTGCTAGAGCAACAGACTCAACTATGGATTTCTTCTGCTCTTGAACATAAATTATTGAGCATTATGGGGAAAAGTCACAGGGTAAGGGGGACTGGTAGCAACACAAAGTCTTGGTCTCTAACTTTGGATAGGTTCTCAAGATCAGCAGGCAATCTTTTGGTGAGTTCCTAAGCAACTCCCTCTTGAATGCCATGTAACAGCCTTTTAAGCTTTCACCATTCTCTTAAAGATCTTAATCCTAAACCCTCAAAGACTCTTAGGCCCCCCTTCACAGAAAAACAGAGGCTATTAGGTAAGTGTTCTTTCAACTCTTGCTCTCTCCCAGGAAGACTTGTACCTGAATCCAGGAACTCCATCTTCTCTCAGGATTCAGTGGAAGAGACACCCAAGTGCTGGCTCATTCTTCTACACACTCTCTAGATTCTACTTTCTCTGAATTTCTTGAGGAAGCCTTCCCAAAAATTATACACTTCATTTACTGAATTTAAACCCAGCCTGTCTTTAAGCTGTTCCTTAGCCTGATAATTATGTTAAAATCTTTCTTAATTCTACATTTCCCTATTTCTCTTCATCCCACCATGGCCAAGCTTTGTGAAAGGAGCAGGTGACATTCATTATCTTCTTCACCTCCCATTTACTCCTCAAATGGAAATGTTTCTGCCTCCCTTCAATTCGCTGAATCTGCTGCTCCTATCAAAATCACTAATAACCTCCTAATTTCTTAACCCATTGGACGCCTTCCAGTCTTTAGCCTCCTGAACTCAACTTTGGCCGTCAAGACTTTTGACTCACTTTTCAAACCCTCGCCCTGCTTGCTTTCTGTGCTACGGTTCTTTTCTGATTTTCCCTCTATTTCTCCAGGTGCTCCTTTTCAAAATCTGTTGTGAGTCCCTCTTTATCTACCACCACTCTTTTTTTAAAACTTAATATGCTACGAATTTTATTATGAGCCACGTCTTCTCACTTTAAATACTTTCTCTGCAGTTCTTATCTAACCTCCTAGTTGTAAATGCCCACTATAAGCAGGTTAAAACCTTTACTTCTCTGTCTCTATCATTAGAATGTAAATATGTTGAGGGTAGGGAATTTTTCTTATCCTTCATTGTATTTTTAGCATCTAGCACATGTTATGTGATCAGTATATATTTGTGGAATGAGTGAAGGAATTTTACATCTGTATTTTTATCCCAGATGTTACTTTTGAGCTCCAGGATAGTTAGCACATTGCCTACTTTCTGTTTCCATTCAGATGTTTCTCACATGTCTCAAGTACATATTTCAGCCCAACCTCATCACACTTCTATACGTTCCTTATGGTGTTCAGATAACATTCACTAAGTGGGTGAGTAAGACACAGTGATCACCGAGCATTCTTATCATGATGTAGCTTTGTGGTTCTCTGTTATAAGAATTAACAGCTTGAAATGGAAAGTATAATGCAAGAATAATATTTCAGAATTTATTGATTCATACAAGGATATAAACATAACTCTTGAAAATATATCTAGGGCTAACTAATCTTGTAGTTTGGCCATACACTCACATATTCCTCTCTTTGAGCCTCCTGACACTAATTTCAGCCTTCTGATTTGATTTTTAATCTGCTTGGAAGGACTGTCATATTCTCTCAACTCCTTCTCTTCCTTTACAAAAATAGATGAGCTGCCAGTTCCTTCTGGAGACCTTGGGTTCTGTCTTCCTCTCTCAAGTCTGGAACGAATCCACATGCTACCTGTTCAAAGCTCTGAAGGCCTGCCTGGCTCATAGAATGTATCACCTACTATACGAACTACCTGTTGGTTTCTTTGTTTCCTCTACTACTTAATAAGCTTCTAGAGGACCAGAAGGTTGTTCTGTTCTTATATTCCGTATGCCCAGAGAGAAGCGTAGTGCCTGGCACAGAGTAAGTCCTTAATTAATAAATTTGGATAAATAATGCTGGCAAGATGAGGGTTTTGTTAATAGGATTGAGTAGAAAGAATGAAATTATACACAATTGAATGGATAATTAGGTTAAATCATATGTTTTAATTCAGAATATAACTTATTCGCAGCCAGGTGTGTGGCTCACACCTGTAATTCCAGCACTTTGGAAGGCTGAGGTAGATGGATCACCTGAGGTCAGGAGTTCGAGCCAGCCTGACCAACATGGTGCAACTATGTCTCTACTGAAAATACAAAGATTAGCTGGTTGTGGTGGTGGGCGCCTGTAATCACAGTTACTTGGAAGGTTAAGGCAGGAGAATCCTTGAACCCAGGAGGCAGAGGTTGCAATGAGCTGATATTGCGCCATTGCGCTCCAGCCTGGGCAACAAGAGTGCAACTCCATCTAACATACATACACACACACACACACACACACACACATATATAATGCACACACACATATATATACACACACACATATATATACACATGTACACACACACACATATAACTTATTTGCTTATATTTGCTGATCTTCCAAAGGGATCAATAAATTCATCATCTTAATAAGGAGAAGAATAATGAAGCAGAGTTCTTTAATCCAGCCAGTATCATAACCACCTCAGATTTGGCCACTGTGCTGCACAGCTCCTGAATATGACAGAGTAGATCTTCACCTGCATTTTCCTTGGCATTCTCCTTTCTGCCTTTCCATGTTTTCTAAGGCCTTTTGCCTGAAATGTGGTCCCGATGACTAGAATTCTGGCGGCCATTATGGAGTTTTAAGAAAAAGGTAAACAGAATCACAGGAACTTCTGCGCTAACATTTTTAAGCCATGAACAAGCAACTACCTACCTCTACACTTCTCATTAAAGAAGAAAAATAAGTCCTTATGTGCTTAAGTCACTGTGACTAACAATAGTCATATTCTTAGCTAACAGAATAGCCAACTACATAATATTATTTTAAATGTTTTGAGACATTCCTATCACTTGCACTCCTACCTCCCCACATTCTTACTGGATCCCCTTAACACACACACTGACACAGCGCAGCACACACACACACCCATATACACTTATCCCATTAGTCAGTTGGCCATAGCCTGAAATTACACAATTTGAGACTCATTTTCTTAATGTTAGTCTTTGATCTGTTTCAAAATATGAATGACCTTTGAATTAGCAGCACTTAAACATTAGACATTCATCCTTCCACAAACTTTTATAGCTTGTTTATTGTGTTGGTGGCACTCTGCCAGTGATGTGAAAGTAAAGAAGATACAGTCATTGCCCTGAGGAGATTATACTCCAATGATAAAGTCTTTCCCAGGCTGGACACAGTGGCTTATACCTGTAATTCCAGCACTTTGGGAGGCCAAGGCAGGTGGATTGGTTAAGCTCGTGAGGTTGAGGCTGCAGTGAGCCGTATTCTGGCCACTGCACGCTGTCCAGCCTGGGTGACAGAACAAGACCCTGTCTCAAAAAAATATTAATACAGGAAAGATAAAGTTATTCTCAAAAACTAACATTAAAATGGAGTCTATGTGCTTGGAAAGAAGCATGAGTTTGTATTATTGAGGCACAAGGAAGGCATATCAAATTCATTATGGTGGGCAAGGGAAGATTTCCCAGAGGAACTTTAATTTTAGTTGAATAATCAGGACAAAAAAAGTTGGAGAGCTATTTGTGTCAGTGGGAGTGGCAGTGTGCAGGGAAAGCATAAAAGGGAAGAGATCAGCAGGGGGGAATTCTAGGCATGGTAAGCATGAAAAACAACACATTTCAGCCTGACTGACCCATAGGGTGTACCGACAAGTGTGTTGTAGGAGAGAAACGGAGGAGTCTTGTATAAAATTTTATGACTTTAAGCTTTATGCCGGACCTTAAAGAAAACCATGAAATATTCTGATATATGTTATAACATGATTAGATTTGCATTTTTGAAAGATTCTATTTTTCAGTAATGTGCAGAAAGAAATACAGAGGGATAAGTCAGGAGACAATGAGTACAAAGTGGTTTATCTCAGAAATCCAAGTAAACAGTGATCAAAACCTATGGACATAGGAGAAACCATGACAGTACAGTTAGTAAGGGGGCAATTATTAGGAGATACTTATGAGATCAGATGGACAGAACTTGGTAAACAACCAGATTGAAATGTATAGAAGCAGAGGAGTTGGGAATGCTACCTAAGCTTCTCACTTGAGCAATAATAATATTTATAACTACCCCTACTAAAGCTTGATTTTTCATTTGAAACAGAGTCTCACTCTGCTGCCCAGGCTGGAATGCAGTGACACAATCATAGCTCACTGTGACCTCCAACCCCTGGGCTCAAACAATCCTCCTGATCAGGCTCCCAAAGTGCTGGAATTACAGGCATGAGCCACTGTGGCTGGCCTAAAATTTTAATAGATACCAAAAGGTGACATTTGAACACAAGCTTCTGTGACTCCAAAGCCTGACAGATAAGTCAGCATTGCCTCCCAATGCCAGGCCACTGACATTGCCATATATCAAAATTAGAAAAAAGCATTTTGGTGATAAATAACAGAGAGGACAGTTTCACCTTATTCACTTTTTTCACTTTTGCATGTTCTATATGAAGACAAAATCTTAACATAAAATTTCTCTCTGTATTTCCAAAATCTCCACTCACTATGGGTGCAAACACTTTGTGATGGAGATATTAGAGGCTTGTAAATAGTACATATCCAGCTCAATGGTGTAAAATCCTGTAACAGAGACTTAGATATACCTGGATGGGGTTAAATATACGTGATCGGTTTCAAAAGGCTCTTCTGAAAAATAACAAATATGCCGGTGCCAATGATATTTCATTGTGTTCTCACTTCTTTCCCTTGCCTCATCAAGTCTGAATTTCCAGTCATTAGTTACTATGGAATGTGGACTTCTCTCAAATGAGGTTTCAATCTGACACCATCACTATTTCACCTTTCCATAGCTGCTATAATTTCAGGCATCCATATAATAACCAGCACTAGAGATGTGTAAATAATCTGCCACAGTCCGTCAGTGATTAGGATTGTTTGTCTAAAAATGTCCTGAGGTCAGCTAGCAGGATGCTGTTCTTTTAACCTCTTCCCATTCTGGTTTTTGTTTTTATGTCATTTGCTCACTTCTCACAGGATGTGAATTTGACTGCAGTGTCACAGAACCATAAAGAACTTTGTGGAATTAAGACCGTACAGCACAGCCCATATTTCATGCATCCTTAATCCTCAAATGAAGTCTGTTAATGTTTATAAAAGATGTCTACATTAATGATTCCTTCTTCTTCAAAAGGCAACTTCTCAGTCATAAAAACACAGTTTACGTTTTTTTCTTTATTTTTCCTCAGAGTGGCACTATTTACAAGAAAAGAAAAGCTGGTTCATGCCAAGAAAAATGGAGGGAATCCTTGGCTGTCTAAATTTGCTAATCTCATGAAATAGAAAATATTTGAAACTGCTTCAGCTGATCCCCAATTTATCACACCCATGCAGATAAAATCACTGACATTGAAAATTATAATCCTGCAAATCTTATAATGCATATTTTGTTCACTAGACTGATAATGAGTTCTTTTTTAGAGGATCACTGATTCAGCCACAAGTCACTGGCTGTCAAAAAATAGCAGATTGCTCTTCTGATAAAGTGACACCATATGAAATACATATTTGAACACAGGCTGCTTTTTAAATTGTAGAGCTCACACCTAGGGAAGCAATACCATTAATTGGAAAATGTCTTAAGAAAGATCACAGTGTGTTGCAACAATGTAGTATCCAGTTATGGGTTTTGGACAACAGGAATAAAAGAAAACAATGTTAATTTTCTATTCAGTCTAAACAAACCATTAAGTTCTTTGTTAATGTGTTGAATTTTTCTTTCCCAAGTCCAGCAGTAGCAGAAATGCTGCCACTCTGAAACTTTCTCTATTGTAGTTAGATTCTTGTTATACAGTTCTCTGGCTTCAGTTCTAACACATTATTATATTGTTATATTGAGTTACTTAAATATAATCATTACCACTCTTCCAAAACTGCCATGAGGCCTGCACTACTCAGAAGGAGAATGAGGGTTTGATTTCCTTTGGGCAGGAGAGGGAAACTGGAGAAATCCTGTTTACTCCAGTTAGACTCACCAACCTGCTTGTCCTATATGACAGACAGACTCCTGCTGCAAGGGTCTAAATTCAGACTCTTTCTCCCACATTGCTTGTTTGGGATCTTCATCAGTCCCAGAAGAGGCACAATAAATGTTTTATCCTGAATGTCAAATTTAAATCGAAGCAAAGAGAAATGAGGAGGATGGTAACACCTACCTCACCAGCCAGACCCGTTGAATATACCCTGGAAATGAATGAGGGCTTAGTGTTGCAGCCAAATCACTTCACATCTTTCTATTTAATCATTTCCAAATGCAGTGTTTTAGGATTTACCAATTCTAATTTGAAAACAGCCTTATTCTCCCATCAAAGGTATGTAACCTGGAAAATCAGTTTTGGTGAGGATTGCTAAATAGCACAGTTTGTGTATTTATCACAGGGCAATAGTACTAAAACTCATACACATAAATTGAAATATAGCCATTCTCATTTTAAGAAATACAAGTATTGGGCTGGGCACAGTGGCTCACGCCTGTAATGCCAGGATTTTGGGAGGCCAAGGCAGGCAGATCACTTGAGGTTCAGGAGTTCGAGACCAGCCTGGGCAACACGGTGAAACCCCATCTACTGAAAACACAAAAATTAGCCAGGCATGGTGGTGTGCACCTGTAATCCCAGCTACTTGGGAGGCTGAGGCAGGAGCATTGCTTGAATTCGGGGGGTAGAGTTTACAGAGAGCAGAGATAGCGCTGCTGCACTCCAGCCTGGGTGACAGAGGGAGACTAGGCCTCAACAAATAAAAATACAAGTATTAAATTTCGGTGTTTCAACATTTCTGACTTATCTTTCCTAATTTTATGGTAGAATCCTCTAGACCTTCATAAAGACAAAGATTACCCATGGAATTCCCTCCCAGTGTTTTCCTGGGGGACTGAAAATGAAAATAAGCAGAATTAAAGTTCATATCTCATCAGTTTCATCTTTTGATGAAGACCCAGCTAGCAGCAAACATCACTTCTCCCCTTACCCCCATCCCAGTGCCTCCTGATCAGTCAATGACTCAGTTGAAAGTGTCTAGTTCAAGACAAAGGGGAGTTTGAAACATTTATTCAGAACCAAAATGAATGTATCAAGTTTGGTTTTTGCTAACTGTGCAAATCCTTTTCAGTGCATACAACATTCACTGAACCAGCCCAACAGGCAAGGTCCCATGATCCTGTAGAGGCAATACCATTGAATGTGTAGACAGGAACCTAGATTTAGCAGGGGAATACCCAAGTATGCAAATAACTGCAATAAGATGATATGCAACCTTCAGCTCTGAGGTTAAATATTACTTCTTCAGAAAGGCTCATCTCTTCCTAAATCTAAATGGATCTTCTTTGTTAGCATTTCTCTTATACTTTTGTTTTTCTTCATCACAATTGGCACAATATGTTATTATATATTTACTTCATATTACTGTGTTTCATATGTCTTCCCCAGTTAAGGGTAAGTTCAAGAAGGCACAATTTTTTTTTCCTTTTTCTCACTGTTACTCGGATTAACACAATGATTGTCACTGTCAAAAGAAAAAATAAGCAAATGAATGCAAAAACTTGATTCAATTACTGAGAGTGAAGTCTAAATAAAATGCAGTTAATTGATTTGGGAAGCCTTAGGAAGATTTCATAAAGGAAGGCAAATTTCTATAACTAGGATTTCAATATTTGAAAGGAAAGGAAAATAATGTATCCCCACTGGCTAAAGGAAAACTGTAAACAAAAGCAGAAAAGGGGAAAGTGCAAGGTTAGATTCATAAATGAGCTAATAAATATCACATGCCAGATTTGCTTTTCTATAACTACTTACCAAAAAGTACATTTTAATTTTAAGATATTTGGGTCTTGATTGTTCCACAAAATCTATACAAGACTCTAAAAGCAGCATTGTCTTTAGCAACTGAAAACACCTTGAATAGTAACATCATTAAAAATGATGCCACCAAAGGAAAAAAATTTCTGATATTTATTAGGACATCATTTAGGACACAAAATGCTATGTCAATTTTGCTTGCAAAGTAAGAAGTTTCCTGTGTTTTTGGTTGATGGCAGGCAGCCTGAAAGAAATCACAGCACGGGCAAAATAATTGAACATCTGTGTGGCATTAAGATTGCAATCTAAAAGTATGTACACACCAATACATAAAAGAATATTTTGTTAAGAATGGGGACACCTTAGCTTTATAAGAATAATCTATTTGAATTTGTAAGTCTTGATCCAGCTTAGAACTCTGAATCTTATTATGAAACTTCTTAGATGCTTTTTTTCACCCTCTTCTAAAAGAAATTAAAATACTCTATTTCCATCTGGATTACAAAAAGAAAAATAATGGCCATTTCACTAGGTTTAGCGTTAAAATAACTAATTACTATGAGAACACCATATGTGCCATTACTACTAATGTATTTGAAAGCTTCAGAAATTTAACCAGACGTATGTACTCAGAAACCATTTATTAAGCAAGTACCACGTGCCACATACTGTGCTAGAGCTGGGCATATAGTCATAAATAAGACAGAGGGTCATGTCCTCTTGGATCTTACATTCTACTGAAGTAAAACAGTAACAGTACAGCACAACACAGATAGTACAGGCAGTAACAAACATAATTACAGATAGTGATAAGGACCCTAAAGAAAATAAGACAGAGTAATAAAATTATATTAGACATGTACAATCAAGGAAATCATCTAAGTATTTGAAACAAAGATAATGAGTTAGTGGAAGAGCTTAAGAGTCAATTAGGACAGTGAAACTTCCCAGAGATTAACAAAAGCAGAATGTCCTCACTACTCTTAGGTTGGAGGAACAAAGGAAGGAGGTCATGTTACCAGTTTCTAAGGCTTGAGGTCATCTGGAAGAAGCTGGAATCACAGTGCAGGTGGAATGGAAGTACAATGGAAGAAGTGGAACCACAATGAAGGTGGGAACTGGAGGCATGAAGAGAACACAGGTAGCACTGTAGGCACCATTTATAACTGTGGATAGCATTTTCTCCTTACAAATGGATGGAGTAATCAATACACATACCAAACAGCAAGAAAAAAAAATCTGTTTTAATTATAAAACGTTTTGGGGAGCACTAAATGGACATTTAAATTATTGTATATCATATATTCATTTTTTCAGGAAGTAGTGTGTAAGAATCTGCCATGTGCCAAGCATCATGGCAAGT
Organism: Papio anubis; assembly: GCF_008728515.1. Classification (NCBI taxonomy): domain Eukaryota; kingdom Metazoa; phylum Chordata; class Mammalia; order Primates; family Cercopithecidae; genus Papio; species Papio anubis. The sequence continues at coordinate 80,036,049 of NC_044980.1, forward strand.
ATTGAGGATCCAACTGGGATATGGTACTAGTCATGCACCTTGACCACCTAAAGGTTAATAATTGGTGATAATATTATTGTAATTTCTAGGACAGCTATATCAGTGCTTTGTACATAGTAAGTGCTCAATAACTGTCAAATGAATGAACAGTTATTTCATTTATTTCATCAAAATGAATAAATTCCAGTTATTGGTAACTTTCAATAACTAAAAACATATATTAGAATATTTGACCGGGTGTGGCAGCTCACAGCTGTAATCCCAGCACTTGGGAGGCCGAGGTGGGAAGATCACCTGAGGTCGGGAGTTCAAGACAAGCCTGACCAGCATGGAGAAACCCCGTCCCTACTAAAAATGCAAAAAAAATAGCCAGGTGTGGTGGCACATGCCTGTAATCCCAGCTACTCGGAAGGTTGAGGTAGGAGAATCGCTTGAACCCCGGAGGCAGAGGCTGTGGTGAGCTGAGATCCAGCCATTGTACTCCGGCCTGGGCAACAAGGGTGAAACTCCATGTTACAAAAAAAAAAAAAAAAAAAAAAAAAAATCAGCAAGCAGGTTTAAACAGAAAACTGACTTTATTCCCTTAAGGAATAATTGTTAAAAGAGTTGAAATGGTTCCTGAAAAATGGTACATCACTGAATAAAAGACATAGAAACATTTAAAAATTAAACCTTTGAGCAAAGATTTGGAAAAGAAAAAGCAAAACTAAACAAAACAAAAGCCTAATTGGCTTCTTCAGTAATAGGGAAGTATTGGAAATTACTGGGGGAAATCAGTACAACCAACAATCCAATAATCAAGTACTTGCTAAGACCCTTATGCAAAATGCTACCATTTTAAACAGTGTGATTTAATGTGGAAGCAAATTAGCATAACATACAGAATAGAAAGGATATTGTCAGTTATTTTCAACATTTCCCTGCAAATTATACTCAAAATTCACTTAATAAGAACTTCTAAGATGTGTAAATATGCCAAAGATCTAGTGTTTTCTATGAGATTATATAAATTTTTCTCATTTACCCTACTCTCATGGCCTTTCATACATGTAAACATTGTCTAGCATCTTATATTCACAGGTACATAGTTGGGGATAAAGTGAAAATCTCTTCTTATTTGCTATGGTATGATCAGTAAGCTAATTATCCAACAATAATGATTACTATAGTAATGTATGAATGTCTTAACACCTGAAACTCTAAATGTTTGGTGATCTAAATATTAAAACATTACATTTTTTGAAGAACCAGCCAAGATTAATGGAAGAATAACCAAATAAATGGGTCTATATGCCAGTCTTGTGCTAGATACTGGAGAATACTACATAGAAACACTATCTAAAAACAATGATGAAAATTTTAATTTTCATAATTTTACATAATTAAAATATATGCTAAAATTATTTTTTAACTCACAAGAGAGAAATATTCCACCAAATCTGGCCAAATATCTGCTTATCTGAGGAAATAAAAAGAGTTCATTGTATCCAGATTTAGGATAAATCTGTTACTGCAAGCAGAGGCATCTGTTGTTACTAGCATTGTGTGTGTGTATGTGTGAATATGAACTGAATATGAATTTTACTTTTATAAGCTTTTTTTTTCATCTAATTTCCAAATTCACAGTTGTGGTGAGATTTAAAGGGAACTAGTTCTCCCAAAACTCTAAAGAATGTAGCATTTATTTTAACTAAAAAGAACTGTAAATGCTGAGAAACAATGTGCTGCTGTGCTTATTCAGCCCAGTAACTCTGAGTTTTAATAAAGTAATATAGCAGTCTTACATTTATGAGAAACCAAAGACCATTACAGTTCTTTGAGGGTAGGAATATACCAAGTAATTCTGAAGCATCTGCAGGCCTCCCAGGATGAAACAAAGTCAGGAATCAAAAAAGCAGGAAATACATTTTTTCCCTTAAAATTAAATGAATCTATACCCAAAGGATGTGGCTGCTGTGATGGTAGATTATCACAGTTGAAGTAAAAGCACTTAACCTGGACTTGGCTTCCCTCATTGTCAGTATGAGGATTTGAACACACACACTACAAGGTTGCATCTATATAGCTAAGTCTTTGGCAGAATAGTCAGGAGTGCTGATTCTGGAGGTACTCAGGACCAGGTTCCATCCTGACTCTGCCTCTTTCCAGCTATGGGAACCTAAGTAGGTGGTTCACCTTTGCAAATGTGGTAACCTTCTTGAAATGCTGAGGGGAATGGAAGATGAAGCTTCTCTCTCCACTATGGAGGGTTTTTTCAAGGTTCAGAGATCCCCTGTACTGGCCTCTCTCCATGTTCTATTCACTCTACTCCACCTCTTGGGAAATATTTCTCTGATTAGTAAATTTTGAAAGAATAACTTCTTACTCAACTCCAAGAAGCAAGCATGGACATAGAAATCAGAGAACAAAGATATATTCTGCACTTCCATGTCCTAAATCTTACCTAGGGAGGCTGTCCCAGTTCAGCATTATCAAAATTGGTGGGGAGGACTTAAAGCCACATCTTCTAACATGGCCTCTTTTTTTTTTTTTTTTTTTTTTGGAAAAAAATCTACTCAGGAGGCTGAGGTGGGAGGATTGCTTGAGTCGAGGAGTTTCAGGTTGCAGTGTGCCATGATTGCACCACTGCAGTCCAGCCTCGAACTCCTGGGCTCAAGCAATCCTCTGACCTCAACCTCCTGAGTAACTTGGACTACAGGCATGCACCACCACGCTCAGCTAATTTGTTTATACAAAAAATTAATATCCCCACATTACTTATTCCTCAAAGATCATGTTTCTCATGTAGTAGTATTCAGACCACCAGCATTAGAATCTCCAAATGCCCTTATAACAAATAAAGATTCCCAAATTCACTCAAACGAATGAATCAAAATCTGTAGGAATGTAGCTCAGGACTCCATATTTTTAACAAAGACACCATGTGATTCTTATGATTCATAAAGTTTGTTGTATTTTAACACATTGGAGTCTAGTGTAAGATGCCAATATAAAGTGGAAGAGGAAACATGTTAACTCAGTTATTATTATCTGCTACCAATTCAATTTGTTGAATTACACTGAATTGTACTTACTGTCAGATTATTGAAATTTATTTTTCTTTTTGTATCTCAGTTCTGTTATCCTGAGTAGTTGCTGGTAAGATACAACTTTAAAGGAAAAAAATAGGAAAATCTACTTCCAGAACATCTCTGTGTATGTGGAAACAAGAAGCAGTTATTACAATGTGCCTTTTAGTTACCAGATGTAAGGTGAATAGGCACCCCCTGTCATGGACACTAGCATAACTGAGCCTTTTTTAACTCTGAGTAGTTCAGCATGAGGATAAAAATCCTGCCTCCTGATCTTCAAAGGTTTTAAGGTGAAACAAAGTTTCTATAGACTTTTGAGAAAAAAACTGATTCTGTCATATACATGCACAAAGCAAACCAAAGTGGACCTGACAAAGATTTCCTAGCCCAGTAATTCACAAAGGGTGGTCCCCAGACCAGCCGTATCAGGACTTGTTAGAAAGGAAAATTCTTGAGCCCACCTGAATCCAAATGTATAAGTCTGCTAAGGTTGCCGTAACAAAATACAACAGACTTGCTGGCTTAAACAATATAAATTTATTGTCTCACAATTATGGAAGCTAAAAGCCAAAAGATCAAGTGTCAACAAATTCGGCATCTCCTTGGCTTGCAGATGATGAGTCTCCACCCTGCTGTGTCCTCCCATGGCCTTTGCCCTGTGTGCATGCATCCAATGGTGTCTCTTCCTCTTCTTATAAGGACATCGGTTATGTAGGATTAGGGCACCACCGTTGTAACCTCATTTAACCTTACTCTTTAAAGGCCCTATCTCCAAGTACATTCTAAGGCACTGGGGGTTAGAACTTCAACATATGTATGTGGGCGGCACAGTTCAGTTCATAGCAACTACTGAGTAAGAAACTCAGAGGTTGGAGCCTAGCAACCTGTGTTTAATACGTCCTTCAGGTGATTTTAATACCAAGGTAGAGTTTGAGAACTGTGCTGGCTAGTGAGGACCCCAACTCACCGTAATGAAAGGGTAGTCTTAGCTGAAGTGATAGGATTATTGTAAGGATCTATAGATTTTTGAGAAAAAACTGATTCTGTCATATACATGCACAAAAAGATTAGTCTAGAAGCCCTCAGGACTATCGTTGTTTTGGCAAACTTCTGAAATAAAGAGAGTTCTAACCAGAAAGTCTAAGTGTGAAGCTTGGCCCTACGCAAGGACTTGGCCATCAAGAGCACAACTGCAAGCATCCAGCAACTACTAGTGCCTGCCGGAAGCAAATGGATTAAATTCTCCACTATTCTCCCCAGCTGGCCTTGGGAAGTGGACCGAACCTTTTGGATTGAGTGAATTACTCCACTTGGATTCTTAGATAATTCTGGAAGTGGTGGGATCTCAAAAGAGAACTGATCCTCTATTTTAACACCTTGGAGGCGATCTTAAAATTCAAATATAAAGTGAAAGAGGTAATATATTGATTAGGTCATTGTTGAGATGATAGATTAACCTCAGGGGAAGGATTACTGTGCCTCCTGCATGAGTTGCAGAGAAAGGGTGATGGAGATATTAAAGAGAAAGAAGAACTTTAGGACTCAAAATGCTGGCTGGCTGTCACGCTCATCTGAGGAGCTTATCAAATAATGGATTCCATAGGCATACTCATGCCTCACTGAATCAGACTCTCGAAAGACAGGGCTCCAGCCTCCTAGTCTTCTGAGTAAGTAAGTGGACAGTTGGCATGAGATATAGAATTAACTGAATTAGTAGTTCATCATTATTAAGCAATAGAAACACAAAAATATTACTCACATTTTTGTCATATATTTTATCAGAACTGAAAAAAAGATAAAAAGAGAATAAGGGGAGTGAAGCTTATCATAATTAGTTCCACATTATGATATAGATATTAAGAAATTATAACACTGATATGAGGAACAGAAGTAAAATTACTTCTCCTCTCTCTCTTTTCCCTCACTCTACTGCAGTTCTTTACATGAAGCTGTTCAGGTACCCTTACCTGTTCACTATACACAGGTATGTCACTCACTGATAATATGTTAGGGTGCCATCACTTCCACACCTATAGAATCATACCACGCTCATTTTATAAATACTACTCACTCTCTTTTGCCATGTAATGTTAAGATATTTTCTCAAGAATGTAGATATTACTGCTATCAAAATTCAGATGGAACTTTAAAACTCTCTTTCTTCGGCCGGGCATGGTGGCTCACACTTGTAATCCCAGCACTTTGGGAGGCTAAGGCGGACAGATCACAAGGTCAGGAGTTTGAGACCATCCTGGCCAACATGGTAAAACTATGTCTCTACTATAAATACAAAAAATAGCTGGGCATGGTGGCAGGCACCTGTAATCCCAGCTAGTTGGGAGCCTGAGGCAGGAGAATCATTTGAACCTGGGAGGTGGAGGTTGCAGTGAGCCGAGATTGCACCATTGCACTCCAGTCTGGGCAACAGGGTGAGACTCCAACTAGTTTACAGTCCCACCAACAGTGTAAAAGTGTTCCTATTTCTCCACATCCTCTCCAGCACCTGTTGTTTCCTGAGTTTTTAATGATTGCTATTCTAACTGGGTGTGAGATGGTATCTCATTGTGGTTTTGATGTGCATTTATCTGATGACCAGTGATGATGAGCATTTTTTCATGTGTCTGTTTGCTGCATAGATGTCTTCTTTTGAGAAGTGTCTGTTCATATCCTTTGCCCACTTTTTGATGGGGTTGTTTGTTTTTTTCTTGTAAATTTGTTTCAGTTCTTTGTAGATTCTGGATATTAGCCCTTTGTCAGATGGGTAAATTGCAAACATTTTCTCCCATTCTGTAGGTTGCCTGTTCACTCTGATGATAGTTTCTTTTGCCATGCAGAAGCTCTTTAGTTTAATTGATCCCACTTGTCTATTTTGGCTTTTGTTGCCATTGCTTTTGGTGTTTTAGTCATGAAGTCCTTGTCCATGCCTATGTCCTGAATGGTATTGCCAAGGTTTTCTTCTAGGGTTTTTATGGTTTTAGGTCTAATATTTAAGTCTTTAATCCGTCTTAAATTAATTTTTGTATAAGGTGTAAGGAAAGGATCCAGTTTCAGCTTTCTACTTATGGCTGGCCAGTTTTCCCAGCACCATTTATTAAATAGGGAATCCTTTCCCTATTTCTTGTTTTTGTCAGATTTGTCAAAGATCAGGTGGTTGTAGATGTGTGACATTCTTTCTGAGGCCTCTGTTCTGTTCCATTGGGCTAGATATCTGTTTTGGTACCAGTACCATGCTGTTTTGGTTACTGTAGCCTTGTAGTATAGTTTGAAGTCAGGTAGTGTGATGCCTCCAGCTTTGTTCTTCTTGCTTAGGATTGTCTCGGCAATGCAGGCTCTTTTTTGGTTCATATGAACTTCAAAGTAGGTTTTTCCAATTCTGTGAAGAAAGTCATGGGTAGCTTAATGGGGATGGCATTGAATCTATAAATTACTTTGGGCAGTATGGCCATTTTCACAATATTGATTCTTCCTATCCATAAGCATGGAATATTCTTACATTGTTTGTGTCCTCTTTTATTTCATTGAGCAGTGGTTTGTAGTTCTCCTGGAAGAGGTCCTTCACATCCCTTGTAAGTTGGATTCCTAGGTATTGTATTCTCTTTGTAGCAATTGTGAATGGGAGTTCACTCATGATTTGGTTGTCTGTTTGTCTGTTAATGGTGTATAGGAATGCTTGTGATTTTTGCACATTGCTTTTGTATCCCGAGACTTTTGCTGAAGTTGCTTATCAGCTTAAGGAGATTTTGGGCTGAGACGATGGGGTTTTCTAAATCTATAATCATGTCATCTGCAAGCAGAGACAATATGACTTCTTCACTTGCTAATTGAATACCTTTTATTTCTTTCTCTTGCCTGATTGCCCTGGCCAGAACTTCCCACACCGTGTTGAATAGGAGTGGTGAGAGAGGGCATCCTTGTCTTGCACTGGTTTTCAAGGGAATGCTTCCTTGCAGGAGTTTTGATTAAACACAAAACTAAGAATTACATTGCTTTATTTATTTCAAACAGCTTCTTCTATATTATCAAAAATTTTTTAGCTTGCTTTTACTTTTTTTTCTGCAACCTTTTCTGCAATTTTCCACCATATTAGGCTATTTGACCTAATCGGTAACAACTCATTGGCATAATTTTCTCACTCATCTGTGGATTCAACTATGTGGCAGTTGGCACCCTCAACCCACTGGATACAGTTTCCAAAATATCACAAAAATAATTACTTTTCACCCTCTTCCTTCTGCCCTACATAACAATGATGAAGGGGCTTAAAATTAATTGTGGTAGTTGCAGTTAAAAATTGTTAACAAAATTGTTTTTATCACACTTTTCTCCAAAACATGAATGTGGAAACAGTATAAGGTATAGTTACTCTTTAGCGTCTACCTCTGTACCTACATTTAAATTGTGTACCTGTCCCAGATCTGTCTCTGGAGCTTTATGATCCCTTAGCAACATCGTACAGCTGCCTCTGTTGGGATTAGAGAACCAATGGGACCATTCCATGTGGTTCCTGTGATTTGTCTGAATACATTGCACTAAAACAGATAGGCATGTAAGATAAAATGTAGCATTTGGATGCAATTCGTATTGTTTTATAGGAAAACCATTTATTGAGTTATTCTGCAGACTCAGGAGTGTAATAGGTGCTGGGGATTATGAATGAGATATTCTCTTCTGACCTCAAGGAATTCACAGTACAAAATAAAAACGTATTTTGTCACACAACAATTTTTTCCTTTGAGCACCAATGTTAAGTAAGACCTTATACAGGAAACTAGTGAAATGAACATGAAACTTGTCTTTTAGTAGTACATAATCAAATAGGAGAGAGGAAGCAAAAAGGTAAATAAAGCTGAAAATGACAAGTAACATCAGTGAGGCATAACGTGTACTAACGTTGAGAGCAGGAAATGTCGGAGCCAAACTGCTATTTTAATAAATAATAATTGTAAAATGTTATCAGAAAATTTTAATGAGAGGATTCATGTAGAAGGAAATATTCTAAGATAAGTAATAAAATGATTTTCCAATGTGTGTCAAAATAACAGGATACAGTGTACTTGGTGTACGTGAAATTGAAACACATTTGCATAGCATCTGATCTGCAGTTTTTTGCAGGCTTTTGTTGAAAGTTGACAGAAGCCTTCCAGGTGTCAGTGTTTTCCCCAGATATATTTTCCATTGCCACATCTCCACACGCAGTGAGCATGATATTATATGCTAAAACAACATTGTCAAATTTTAGTTTAAAAAGGATCCTTATGAATCTGCCAAATATTTTTTAATTCCAGATATAACTTCCATCAGCAAATGTAACATGAAAAATAAATATGGGACTGGCTTTTACAGGCCATGTGTTGAACATTTGGGAATATTCATCTTCCAGAGAGTTCCATGTTAGTGCTCTTCTGTGGTTAAAACATGGATATTGTGCTCTAAAATAATGTATGGTACCTTTCTAAAGAACAGGATTTAGTTAATAATTAAATCACAATGTGAAAAGGAGAGGTGGTATTACATGGTAAAGCTATTTGTGTTTTAAAGCAATTCATGGTTCATACTTTGCTTTTTTTTTTTTTTTTTTTTTTTTGCTGTCTTATACAGTTAAAGTTTATTTTCTCAGTGTTTGTTTTACTTTATCCAACAAGCTTCAGACCCCTTCAAGTTTAGTACAGTAGTCCCCCCTTATCTGTGGTTTCGGTTTCCATGGTTTCAGTTACCTGTGGTCAACCACAGTCTGAAAATATTAAATGGAAAATTCCAGAAATAAATGATTCCCAAGTTTTAAATTGTGTACCATTCTGAGTAACATGATTAAATCCTGTGCCATCCCACTCTGTCTCACCCGGGATGTGAATCATCCTTTGTCCAGTGTATCCATGCTGTATATACTACTTGCCCCTTAGTCACTTAGTAGCCATCTTTGTTATGAAATCGACTATCACACTATCGCAGTGCTTGTGTTCAAGTAACCTTTATTTTACTTAATAATGGCCCCAACCCACAAGAGTAGTGATGCTGGCATATTGTTATAACTGTTCTATTATATTACTAGTTATTGTTCATCTCTTGCTCTGACTAGTTTATAAATTAAACTTCATCATGGGGTATGTATGCATAGGAAAAAAAAAACATAGTGTATAGAGGGTTTGATACTATCCACAGTTTTAGACATTTACTGGGGGTCTTGGAACATATCCCCTCTTCGATAAGGAGGGAATACTGTGTTGGATTGTCTTCGACTTCTCTACTGAAAGAAGGTCTTCTTCCCCACCCTTTGAACCCATGTAATTCCTACTTAAGACTGAACAAAAATGAAACTCCAAGTAATACAGAGGCAGTACCAAATATTTTATGAGCAAAAGACGGGTGCAGACTATGGAAGAATAGACTTGGGGCTACGTATTAAAAGCTGCCAATCATTCTCAAGACAGACCCTGAAAATATGTCAACAAGGAAGTTGAAAAGCTGTCATCCTGGGAGGTATCCAAAATTGGAATCAGGAAATTCACACAGGTATCCGGAGAAAAGAACCAGGGTTCAGACCCAGGGCAACTCTACACGTTCTGCCAAACCCTTCCTCCTCACGAAGCACTGTTTCACGTCGGTCACCAGCAGGTTCCGCTGCTTTCACCCCATAGCATCACAAAGGTGTCATTCAGTCTTGGACATATCTCATCCTTTAAGACTCTGCTCAGAACTATGCTCCACCCTGATTCCTTACCTTAAGTTCCTAATGATCTTTCTATTTTGACTTCCTGTGCCATTTTCAGGTCTGTTCTGCACACTGGAAATGAGCGTATAACCATTTGTGCCATTAAATAAACGTGGAACACAACAGTTCATAAAAAGAGATTGAAAGACAGCCTAGGAAAATATAAGGTGAAGCTGGGCAGAAAATAAAGGTCAGGCATGTGAGTGGGCCAGGCCCAGTGATAGCTCAGGTGCAGGTAATCCCAAAGGTAAGCCTGGAAGTAATGAAGCATTCTACAAAAGAAATACTTTTAAAATACTGATGCTAAATGCTAAGGTCAAAGCCGAGGTCAAAACAACAGTTCAGAACCAACAACTTAAACAAGGCCAAGAAGGCAGGAAAGTACTGAATATTTGAGAAGCAACAGAATGGGGATCCAGAGAAATTCCAAGAAGCCAATTTTCAGATTTGTTTAAAGGATAAATGACATTGTGTATCTAAAATAATTCTCCCATTCCTTTCCTTTGGCAGCCTCACTCTTTCCCATCTCCCCCAAGAATCTTCGCTTTTGACCTCTCCCAAGGAACCTTTTTTATCTGAGTCCTATTTAATGTAAGCCATATCAGAGTAGAGGCCACTGAACATCCCATGGCCTTGTTATAGTCACAATGGGGCAGTAACCCCCTGGAGGCAGAGATATTTTTATTCTTCTGCTCATTAGTCACAAACCTAATCTAGAAAAAACAAATGTAGAAAAGGAAGGGATTTTTGCTGTTTTAAAGTCAGGTTATTTTTTACGTAGTTAGTTAATTGGTTTGTTTGTTGTTTTTTGAGACAGTGTCTCACTCTGTCCTCCAGGCTGGAGTGCAGTGGGTGATCATGGCTCACTGCAGCCTTGACTTCCTGGCTGAGGTGATCCTCCCACCTCAGCCTCCAGAGTAGCTGGGACTACAGGCACACGCCACCATGCCTGACTTTTATGCAGTATTAAAGCATCATTTGACACATTATTTATGAAGGAATGAATAGCTCCATTATTTTCAGCTCATTCCTTCCTATGCTTTGATTTGTCTAGTTGCCTTTATTGTGCTTCATAGATGCCTGCCCTAGCATGACCCCCTGCAGAGTTATCACACAACTGTTTTTGAAGAATTAAAAAAATACTGTAAACATTTGTTTCACATATTCCACACTTATCCCCGACCTGCAGCCACTAGTTGGCATTTCTTTCTCCTTTGAAATAGCAATTTTTGGTCCACAGAGTCTTATCAGAGTGAAACACACTTTCTTTGCTAGTGCATTCAGAGGGTGAGATCAGCAGTAACTGGCCCATTATTTTTTTTTTAGAAAGTTTATGGTACCGCTCTAAAACCCAATAAAACTATTAGTGGTCATACGTAGTAAAATGTTTAATTTTAAATTTTGATTACCTTTTAGTCAATTATAAATACAAAGTGTTCAACTACAAATAACACACATTATAAATAAAAGAAGTAACTATATTATAATTGTAAACAAATAAATGTATAAAACCCAAAACTCAGTCAATGCTAGAGGAAGAGAAGAAAACAAACTGTGTTAAGCTTTGTGGTGCTGTGCTCTAGCTCAGCTCCTGTTTGCTACAGATTCTCTTAATGGTCCCCTGAAACCCTTTCTTTCTTTTAATAATCGAACACCAAAAATTGTTTAGCAGCATGTGTGGCCACAAATCTAAGAAAGTACATTCCATGCAGCTAGGTATGGTCAAGTAACTGAGTTTCAGCCCATGACACATGACTGTAAGTAATGTGTGACAAATCTAGGTTTTGGATTGCAATCTTTGGTGACACTCTCTATTCCCCTTACCCCATTCCTATGGGTTGGAACATGGTCATGGTACTAGTGACCATGTAGACAAGGACAATTGATGCAACTGACATTAAGGAGAATAACTCATCTATTACTGTGACTGTAGCAAAAGAGATACATAAATGTTAATCTTATTTAAGTCATTGTACTAAAAGGTTCCCATTGTTTCAGCAACTTAGATTTTACCCTAAACAAAACACCCATCAATATTTATCCAGGACTCATAAACAAATTATCTCCTTCTGCCGTATCTTAGCTCCAACCCAACTGTCTGAAAGTGTCCAAACACTCCTCCCTACTGGCAATGGAAAACTAGCTCTGGCTATATTAACTGGGGTGAGAAAACCAATATAGTTCTCCTTCTATCTAAGCTTAAGTTCCCAAGACAACTAGAGACCATCAACTTTCAACAACATATCAGTTATTGTCCTAGTCAGGACTCTTTTCATGACAAAAAACAGTGACTCCACTTATAGGATATAAAGCGAGGAAGCTTCAAACAATGCTAGAGATCCACAGAAACCATAGCATGGTACCAACATGAGTCATGGAAACTGAAATCATTGGAGAACTGAGACAACTCAGTTATCTCTCAAGATTCATCTGCTTTCTAGCTTCTAATTCTCTCTGCACAATTTTTCTTTCCTCTTCCTTCTCTTTGCAGACCAGCTTTCTTGTAAGGGTGTCACCAGTTACTTAGGGCTGCCCATTACCAGTGCTACATAGGGAATAGGATCTCAAAGAAAAGGATTATGGGCAAGGATGGTCCAAAGCATGTCGACCAGAGATGTTAAGCTCTTAAATCTCTTTGCTTTGTTCTTAGCAGGACTCTCCTTTGATACTTTTCCTTTGCCATGGTGAAAATTCAGTCTTCCTGTGGGGAGATCTTCTTTCTAGGTCTCCTGGTTCTCTGTCTCCCTGATTCTGTGAAACCCCAAAGAAGTCAAGCTCTGTGCCCAGGCTTTGAGCTAACAAGAGCATCATCTCCAAAAATTATCTCAGTCTTTCTCCAGAATTCTACCCTGGTAGCTTCTCATCCTCCTGTGATCACCCTCATTTTTCATCCATCTAATGTTTTGGTTACTGATTTTTATCTGTACCTGATACTACTGCCCACACAGGATGTATCATGGGGGCCAAAGAATCATTCACCCTGGATCTTACTCAATAGACCGCAAAATAAACTTCCAATAATCTCTCCATATTAGTTTATATATGCAGTCTCTGGTATACATTTAAGATCTTATTTATAATAAAACTTTAATAGCTCATTATCAGATACCATATTGCACATCGCAAATTACTTTTTAAATAAACCCCACATAATCTTATAAATAACACAATTATGTTGCATTGTAATTTATGTACAGTAGACCTCCGTTAGCCATGGTTTTGCTTTCCATGGTTTCAGTGTCACAGTCCAAGAGTCTTAAATAGGAAATTCCAGAAATAAACAATTAATACATTTTAAATTGCACATCATTCTGAATAGTGTGATGAAATCACATGCCAGTCTGTACTGTCCCACTCAGGGCATGAATCATCCATTAGCCAGTGTATCCACACTGTATATGCTACTTGTCTGTTAGTTACTTAGTAGCCATCTGGGTTATTATATCAAAAATACCTGCCAGGTGCAGTGGCTCACGCCTGTAATCCCAGCACTTTGGGAGGCTGAGGTGGGCACATCACGAGGTCAGGAGATCAAGACCATCCTGGCCAAAAAGGTGAAACCCCGTCTCTACTGAAAATACGAAAATTAGCTGGGCATGGTACCATGTGTCTGTAGTCCCAGCTACTCAGGAGGCTGAGGCAGGAGAATCGCTTGAACTGGGAGGTGGAGGTTGCAGTGAGCCGAGTTCATGCCACTGCACTCCAGCCTGGATGACAGAGTGAGACTCTATCTCAATTTAAAAAAAACCAACAACAACAGTATATATATTGGGCTTTGTACTATCTTTGATTTCAGGCATCCACTGGGAGTCTTAGAACATATCCCCTGCAGGTTCCTACTATATTAAGAGGTTACTACTGTATTAAAAGTACTCTTTCTTATGTGATAATATTAACACCTGGTTTGGGCTTAAAAAAAAAAAAAAAAAAAATTGTTCCAGAAAAGGAAGGAGGGAAGGGAGAAGAGGAAAGCAGAGGGAGATCCAGGTTTTGCTGGACCTCTGAAAGGCCCTGAACTGGCTGCAGCTCCCAGCTTCTCACTTGGGTTTTATCCCAAAAGAAGTTTGTGAATGCAGAGAAATGAGGGAAAGATAACCAGTAAGTAGATAACACTGGAAAGACTGGCCAGAGAGGTACAGAGGAGGTAGATTTCTTTCAAGTGAAAAGGGAAGGCATGGTTTCGAGGAGGATGTGGTATTTAAGTTGGCTTCACTATACATTAAATTTTATGTAATGTGAGTAACACAAGTGTGGGAAAGGGAGAAATGGGAGAGAAAAAAGGGAAAGCCAGGAACATGGAAAAGCATGGGGAAGAGAAGAAAGTCGTTTTACAGCCTATGTTCAACAAACAAACAACACAGCGATCACAGTCAGACACAGCAGCTTCTCCAAAATCCTCTCCTCTCTCAATATTCCACAAATTACAATCTTCTGTTTCTAGAGATTCATTTCTAGGGAACTAAGCAAAGCTCTCAATAGGGGTATATATTTGATCTATACCAGTTACTAGAAACTCAGTATCGGTTGATTTACATGACTGAGAAGGCAGGGACTAAGATACAAAGTATGCAAGTGAATGTGGATAGGACAGGGCACCAAGTTGTGCAGAGAAGCCCCACAGGGGAGGCACTGCTTGGAAAGACATACTAGGTGGGGAAGTGGAGCATAGGTGGAGCTTGGTGGGCAAGGGTGAGCAATATGGACACTAGCTTATATGGTTTGGCTCTGTGTCCCCACCCAAATCTCGTCTTGTAATTCCCATGTGTTGTGGGAAGGACCTGGTAGGAGATAATTGAATCATGGGGTGGGTCTTCCCTTGCTGTTCTCATGATAGTAAGTCTCACGAGATCTGATGGTTTTAAAAATGGGAGAGAGAGCACAAGTTCTCTCTCTTTGCCAGCCGCCATCCACCTAAGATGTGATTTGCTCCTCCTTGCCTTCCACCATGGTGGTGAGGCCTCCCCAGCCATGTGGAAATGTAAATCCATTAAACCTCTTTCTTTTGAATCCCAGCACTTTGGGAGGCCGAGACGGGCGGATCCACGAGGTCAGGAGATCGAGACCATCCTGGCTAACAGTGAAACCCGTCTCTAAAATACAAAAAAAAGTGGCAGGCGTGGTGGCGAGCGCCTGTAGTCCTTCTCGGGAGGCTGAGGCAGGAGAATGGGAGGTAAAAACCGGGGCCCGAGGCTGCAGTGAGCCGAGATGGCGCCACTGCACTCAGCCTAGAAGCGACAGGCGGACTCCGCCTCAAAAAACCTCTTTCTTTTTTGTAAATTGCCCAGTATTGGGTATGTCTTTATCAGCACCATGAAAATGGACTAATACACTAGCTGTGTCACACACAAGGGTAAGAATATGATAAAGTGCCCATTTTTGCTACGTGACTATTTTGCTCAGAGCCACCCTGAAAAGAAAGAAAATAGGAAAGGGAATTAAGGTTATGGAATGCCAAAATAAAAAGACCACGAAGGCAGGAAGTTTGTCTAATTTGTGCTTGCTTTATACCAGAGCTCAGAACAGTGCCTGGCACTCAGATAGGTTTTAAGCATATGAACAAATGTCTACCTAGTGATAGGCCTTGTGCTTGGGACTTTACCTGCATTAGCTCATTTAAGTCTCACACATAAACACAGATGAGGAAATTGAGATACAAAGAGTAAGTATCTTGCCCTAGGTCATCCAGCCAATGAACAGTAGTGCCAGAATTCAAATCCTAGCCTAATTGACGAAAGCCAGTGCTATTAACCACCATGAAATACTTCTTCACTAGACAGGAAACCAGACAATGACTATAGTGTACAGTAATCTGAGTTTGGCACAACTCACTCTGATGATAGCATCATTCAGATACAAACTGGAGGAACCAGTTTTAAAGAAGGGTGAGGGGATGCAGAATATTAAGGGAAGCTGAGCGGTCTGGCTGACTCTATGTTATGGTATCAAATCTGGCTTGCCGGAATTTTGATTAGGACAAGAAATATTTCAAAGCACAAATGAGAAGGTATTTTCATCTCTGCTTCTCTCTTTAATTCAGAGTTCTCTAGAAGAAAAACAGGAAATGTTCCTATATGAAGCAAGTGGTATCAAAATCTATCATATCAGTATTGAAAAGCACCAGGTAATTTCTTAGATTCAGAAACCTCAATTTGTCCCTAATGAAATTCTAAGAAGGCTGCAACAACCAATTACTCAGAAACATTTTTGTATTTCTTTGGCTGACTTAAACTGAATTATTTCTGTATCCAACTGTTTCTATTAGTCATCACAAACTCAAAGACATTAGTTTATTCTGGTACTTTAAAAAATAATAAATGATAGAACAAAAACATAGGATGGATAAGGATATATATATTAATTAGTACCATTCATTTGTTATTCATTAATATGGTATTGAAGGACTTTGGCAGGTGACACTGTATATCCAGGCTACTAAGTCTATTTCTGAATGTTTCTACTGCATACCAGAGAAGAGTGAGGCAACAGAGAGCAAACTGCCAGCCTTGGACCAGCTAGTAAAGAACGGAAATGAGTCATCCATTTTTCACCCACACTCTTGAAACTAAACCTGAAAGGGAAAAAAGGTTTAATACAAAATAGAACTTGTTTATTCCCCTATCCACATTTGCTAGAACAGTGTGTAGCATAAATGTTTATGGAATAGATGGTTTAATAAATATATCTTGAATGAATAGATAAGTGAATATTTTTTCTATTTTTCCCTCAAGCTAGGAATATGAAGGAAGGCAACAAAAAGAAAATAATGCTGATTGCCCACAGGACTCATTTGCTGAGACTACAGTTAGTTTTGTAGTCAAGATCCACTTAGACAAGTAATAGGCATTTTAAACTTAACATACCCAGAATAGAACTTCTAATTTCCTCCCTTATAAATTGTTCTCCCCCAATCTTCTCTCAGTAAAGGCATTTCCATTTCACGAGCAGCTCAAGGCAACATCCTAGGGGTGATGCTTGATTCCTCTCTTCCCCTCATTCCCTATATCCAAATCCTCAATATGTAGACCCTGCTCCCAAAACGCATCCAGATTCTAATCACTATTTCCAGTACTACCACGCTAATCCCACTGCCATTGTCAAATACCTGCACTACCACAAAAACCTCTAACTTGTCTCTCCTCTTCCAAGTTTGCCCCTCTGCAATTTAATCTTTATCCAGATGAAAATGTGACCATTTTGAATCATGCATATTCTTTCCTTTCTCTCCTTATAATGCTGAAATCGCTTCCTGTTGTACTTAGAACAAAAGTCCAATCTGTCTCCTCTCTATCACTCTGACCTCATCTTCTGTAACACTGTCTCTTCTGTTGTCACCATGCTGGTGTTCTTTTTTCTTTTTGAACATACCGTGCTCTTTCTCATCTCAAGGACTTTGCACTTGCTGTTTCTCTGTATGGAACCCCTTTCCTCCAAATCTTGATGTGGTGGAGTCCTCATCATTCAGGTTTTAGCACAAATACCTCCTTATCGAGGATGCCTTCCCTGACTAAAGCTGACCCTCCCTGCAACACCCACACACGAGGTACATTCTATCACATCACCCTGTTTTATTTTCGTCTTAGAAATTAACACTATCTGAAATTAGTTGATAAATATGTATGCTTGCTTCATTCATCTGTGTCTACCAATGAGGATGTAATTTTGAAAAAAGTAAGAATCTTATTAGTCTTGTTCTTCATTACATCTCCTGGACTACAGTGAATATTTATTGAATGAATTAATGTTTTCTGAAAGTCCTTGAGCAGTATTTGTGGTTGGTTTTGGTACTTTTTTGAGTTTTAATTGTTCATTATGTCATTATGTTATAGGGTCTCTGCAATTAGGATTAAAAGTATAATTGAAACTGAGTCATTTTCTATTGGTTTTAGAGCAGAATCTGACAATCCTCTCTTGAGAAAACACTTTTAAACTGCCACTACATCACAGAGCCAATTCTGACATATCTATATCAAAAACTAATTTCCTCAATTCTGTGTGTATGACATCCAAATTTTTTTTCTAAATATTACCCACATTTGGCATGGTCATCAGAGCTAAATGATTATTTCAACCACACGTTTTCTGCTGCTTCTCTACCTTCCTTTTCATTTTTGCATATATTGGTGATTTCTTAAATGTAAATGGTTGAGTTTAAATGCCAGCGTCGGGGGGAGGGACCGGGGGAGAAATTATTCTTTGCAAAGGCAGAGAGATTTGTTACTCAGTCAAGTGCTTCTTCAGTAGCTAAGTTCTCATTAGAAAGCTAACTTTTCAGAGTAGCTCAGAGGTGTCATTTAGAATTATTTCATTTTACCAAGCTAGCGTGAAATCTCGTGACACCCTGAGGCTACTTGTCCTGGAGTGTCACAAAATGACACTCTGTCCCAATCACCACTAAATAATATTAACTCCTAAGCCTGATCTTCAAAGTCTTAGAATACAGCCTGCATCCATCCAAGGAGAGATTTTGTTTTCCTAAAAATGATTGTAAGTAGTTTTTAGCTTATTGCAATAACCTAGCCTTCATATTTAAATTAGTTGCATTAGAGAGCTATTTGTCATTGAAAACAAAGCTGCACTGATAGTTTTGAATTCATTTTACAGTACCCATCATTTGTCCACCTGGCCTTCTGCTTTGGATTCATTTTACAGTATCTATCATTTGTCCACCAGGCCTTCTACTTGTACACAAATCACAGCATAACTCTGACAAGATACGGTTGTTTTAGTTGATTGTTTTAAGTTTTTAAGTTGTAGAGAAGGATCATAACATAACCTAAAAAGGAAGTATATAAATCCTAAAGAAGAAAAATTAAAAGATTTAGATATCCAAAAATTAAAATTAAAATTAAAAAGAATCACGGATATTCAAAAAACAATTCTTCAAAAATAAGAGTTAATAAAATAAGAATTTAAAAGCAACATCATATGTGATATGTAAAACTTGACTATATTATTCATTTTCCAATTCTGTTCAAATGCTAAGTTTTGCAAAAACTCACAAATATGAGAAACAAATGGGCACTAAAACAACACTGAGATTATTCATTTATACTAGATAATGAAGTAGCAATGTCAAAACATTTCAGGTTACTAGTTAGAGGAGTCTTAAATGGCACTTGCTCCAAGACATGTCTTATTACTTAACATGAGAAATATGAAGACGGAAGACAATACAGCAGCTTCAAGAACTTTTAAATCTATTTTGAAAAAACACATTTAAAGTCACCAAGCCTACGTGACAAATGAGTGCAAGAGATACTAAATTTTTGAGACTGTGAATAAAAACTTTGCATTACTTTTCCAACCTAAAATAGTATTCAATAAAAACTGTATATGAAGAGTACATTGCTTAATGTCTATCAATATTAATATTTTTAAAAATTAAAAACAGCAACCCTTTATTTAGGAATTTATCCTGTAGATATGCATCCACCTGGGTACAAATATAAATAGTTGTAAATGCTGACTGCTGAAAATGTTCATTGCTGAAAAGCATGGAAACAGCCTAGATTTCTGACAATAACGTACTGAATACACTAAATATATTGTATCCACATAATGTAATACTCTGTAGTAATTTTTAAAGTGAATTAGAATTATAATTTATTGTTATCAAATGTCTAAGAAATGCTAAGTATTTCTTAAAAGTTTGACAACTTTTAAGTAAGTTGTCAAACTAAGCATAATTTATTAATCTAAGGATATGTAAAGGAAAATGGTTGTTTATACATAATGGATCATTAAATTCGGCTTATTTTACTGTGAATGCATAGAATGTTTCTGGAAGACACATCTGAAATTAATGTCAGTTATATCCGGGGAGGAACCTATGAGACAATCAAGGGAGAAAAAAAGTTATTTTCATTGTATCATTTTTTTGAATAATTCAGGCTTTTGATCGGGGCATGCATTTGTTTATCAAAAGAAAATGTAAAATATAATGGATAGAAAATTTTAAAGTACTGTCTATATCTTCCTCGTTCATTTAAAAACCCCAATTTCAGTATGATCCAAACTGAGTAATTGTGACAACTTCTCATTTTAGAATAGAAGTTTATTTGATGGCTTCTTAAAAATTTACTTAACTTTGAAAAAAGTAATTATTGTAACAATATCTCCCTAAACCATGCTTTTTCCTGAACATGCTCAGTTTTGTCTTATTGAATTTTGTACATACATACAGATGTGGTGATATCATGGGATTTATTTTACTTGGAAAGAAACATATATTGAAACAAGATCATGGTTGACAATGTCTTAGCATTAATTGATTTTTTTCTTGTGGTTTCTAACCATATCCTCTACTGAAATATTTTCTACAGTTTCTTTTTTTTTTTTTTTAATTTATTTATTATTATTATACTTTAAGTTGTAGGGTACATGTGCATAACATGCAGGTTTGTTACATATGTATACTTGTGCCATGTTAGTCTGCTGCACCCATCAACTCGTCATTTACATCAGGTATAACTCCCAATGCAATCCCTCCCCCCTCCCTCCTCCCCATGATAGGCCCCGGTGTGTGATGTTCCCCTTCCTGAGTCCAAGTGATCTCGTTGTTCAGTTCCCACCTATGAGTGAGAACATGCGGTGTTTGGTTTTCTGTTCTTGTGATAGTTTGCTAAGAATGATGGTTTCCAGCTGCATCCATGTCCCTACAAAGGACGCAAACTCATCCTTTTTTATGGCTGCATAGTATTCCATGGTGTATATGTGCCACATTTTCTTAATCCAATCTGTCACTGATGGACATTTGGGTTGATTCCAAGTCTTTGCTATTGTGAATAGTGCTGCAATAAACATACGTGTGCATGTGTCTTTATAGCAGCATAATTTATAATCCTTTGGGTATATCCCCAGTAATGGGATGGCTGGGTCATATGGTACATCTAGTTCTAGATCCTTGAGGAATCGCCATACTGTTTTCCATAATGGTTGAACTAGTTTACAATCCCACCAACAGTGTAAAAGTGTTCCTATTTCTCCACATCATCTCCAGCATTTGTTGTTTCCTGACTTTTTAATGGTTGCCATTCTAACTGGTGTGAGATGGTATCTCATTGTGGTTTTGATTTGCATTTCTCTGATGGCCAGTGATGATGAGCATTTTTTCATATGTCTGTTGGCTGTATGAATGTCCTCTTTTGAGAAATGTCTGTTCATATCCTTTGCCCACTTTTTGATGGGGTTGTTTGTTTTTTTCTTGTAAATTTGTTGGAGTTCTTTGTAGGTTCTGGATATTAGCCCTTTGTCAGATGAGTAGATTGCAAAAATTTTCTCCCATTCTGTAGGTTGCCTGTTCACTCTGATGGTAGTTTCTTTTGCTGTGCAGAAGCTCTTTAGTTTAATTAGATCCCATTTGTCAATTTTAGCTTTTGCTGCCGTTGCTTTTGGTGTTTTAGACATGAAGTCTTTGCCCATGCCTATGTCCTGAATGGTACTACCTAGGTTTTCCTCTAGGATTTTTATGGTATTAGGTCTAACATTTAAGTCTCTAATCCATCTTGAATTAATTTTCGTATAAGGAGTAAGGAAAGGATCCAGTTTCAGCTTTCTACTTATGGCTAGCCAATTTTCCCAGCACCATTTATTAAATAGGGAATCCTTTCCCCATTTCTTGTTTCTCTCAGGTTTGTCAAAGATCAGATGGCTGTAGATGTGTGGTATTATTTCTGAGGACTCTGTTCTGTTCCATTGGTCTATATCTCTGTTTTGGTACCAGTACCATGCTGTTTTGGTTACTGTAGCCTTGTAGTATAGTTTGAAGTCAGGTAGCGTGATGCCTCCAGCTTTGTTCTTTTGACTTAGGATTGTCTTGGAGATGCGGGCTCTTTTTTGGTTCCATATGAACTTTAAAGCAGTTTTTTCCAATTCTGTGAAGAAACTCATTGGTAGCTTGATGGGGATGGCATTGAATCTATAAATTACCTTGGGCAGTATGGCCATTTTCACGATATTGATTCTTCCTATCCATGAGCATGGTATGTTCTTCCATTTGTTTGTGTCCTCTTTTATTTCACTGAGCAGTGGTTTGTAGTTCTCCTTGAAGAGGTCCTTTACATCCCTTGTAAGTTGGATTCCTAGGTATTTGATTCTCTTTGAAGCAATTGTGAATGGAAGTTCATTCATGATTTGGCTCTGTGTTTGTCTGTTATTGGTGTATAAGAATGCTTGTGATTTGTGCACATTAATTTTGTATCCTGAGACTTTGCTGAAGTTGCTTATCAGCTTAAGGAGATTTTGGGCTGAGACAATGGGGTTTTCTAAATATACAATCATGTCATCTGCAAACAGGGACAATTTGACTTCTTCTTTTCCTAACTGAATACCCCTGATTTCTTTCTCTTGCCTAATTGCCCTAGCCAGAACTTCCAACACTATGTTGAATAGGAGTGGTGAGAGAGGGCATCCCTGTCTTGTGCCAGTTTTCAAAGGGAATTTTTCCAGTTTTTGCCCATTCAGTATGATATTGGCTGTGGGTTTGTCATAAATAGCTCTTATTATTTTGAGGTACGTTCCATCAATACCAAATTTATTGAGCGTTTTTAGCATGAAGGGCTGTTGAATTTTGTCAAAAGCCTTTTCTGCATCTATTGAGATAATCATGTGGTTCTTGTCTTTGGTTCTGTTTATATGCTGGATTATGTTTATTGATTTGCGAATGTTGAACCAGCCTTGCATCCCAGGGATAAGTTTCTTTTTAAGGGGTAATGATTTTCAAACACTTGAATATTATTTATAATAATCAAATAGTTATATGTTAAAAAAAGCAAAAAATAAAACCTAAAGAAGTGTTAGCCATTATTATGATACATTGAATAATATTTTTTCATGTGATTATGTCTGAGTTCTGACTGTGAGAATAAGTCACAGCTGCTTTCTTCAGACACTAAAGAAAAAAAAAGTATCTAAAAAAAAGTACCTAAACAAAAAAATGCAGTGATTACACATTGATCCAGAGTTTAGTTAATGAAGTGGTTAAAAGGAAACATCATCTGAGAAATATTCTATTTTAATAATATTTTCACAAACAATAAATACTGTATTTATTTGCAAACATTAAAAGGAAAAATAAAAAATTTGAACTAACCGAGGAAACTGACTTTCAGATGAATATTTTTAATAACATTTCCTCAGGCTATAACTAATTAAACTGTTAAAAAAAATGATTCAAATGATTCAGTGTTGGTGGCCTTCCAATAAATTATTCAACAATTCAAGTATTTTTAAAATCTCTCTTTTTTTGAATAGCCAGTGAATAAAATTTAAAGCATTTGAGCTTGGTTAACAGGATATATTCCATATATTACTTTGACAAATGGAGACCAAAAACAAGTGGGCAACAATAAAATGCTCAGTTTTCAGTCTGTTAATACTTCAAAGTATGAACTGGAAAATAATACAAATCAGCACTTATTGTGGGGATGCAGTTCTGTTTAAAATCACTACTCTTGATTTTTTGTGGAAAAGAGTGAATCTGGACACTCTAAAAATTCACAATCCAATAAATGAAATATACTTAACAATCCCTCTGGGAGAGTATACTAGGCAAACTCTGACTTCTGTACTTGCCTTAGGCTCCTATTAAAGGTGAAACAAGTATAGGATTAGGTTGATGGTTCAAAACTATAGAAACTTTTCTAAGTACCATAATTAGGAAAGAACAAACAAATTTTCTCTAAATTGGAAAATGCGATTTTGTGTCACTGTCACCCGAATTCTTAGAGCAAATCCTACTGGAAGATGAGGGCAATTATTTAATATGTTGTATTAGCCAGATGCAGTGGCTCATGTCTGTAATCCCAACACTTTGGGACGCTGAAGCAGCAGGATTACTTGAGCCCAGAAGTTCAAGACCAGCCTGGGCAACATGAGACCCTGTCTCTACAAAACATTAAAAAATTATCTGGGCACGGTGGTGTGCACCTGTCCCAGCTTAATGAAGACCACTTAAGCCTAGGAGTTTGAGGCTGCAGTGAGCCATGATTGCGCCACTGCACTCCAGCATGGGCAATAGAGCAAGACCCTGTCTCAAAATAACAATAACAATAATAATAAAATGTTGTATTAAATATTTTTGGAAGGATTGAAAGAAGGGAAGGAGTTACTTTACAAGCCTCATAGTTTCTCCAAAACACAAGAATATCCTAACACATAAAATAACTACAATCAGAATCTTCAAAAAAAGGGCCTGTCCTAGGCAACATTGTGAAGTCACAAATTTACCTTCTAACACTCTTTACCACCCTCTCTCTATACACACTTCATTAGTGGCCTTTCCCCTACTAGGATGTTTTCCCTGTAAAATATGATTTCTACCACATGTCAACTAAGATGATAAGTAAAATGTCTATTAATATGGCTTGGTGGTTACTTAGGCATTGACATTTTATTTTTAGACATTTGAATACCAAATGGCCCACAGTTCCGAAGGCAGGAAGCTGTAATTCGCTCATACGCTATAGCAGACATTATCAGTGCCCTGCTCATGGCCCCTCAGCACTTGCTTGTTTCATACTGTCTACAGCTTCTTACTGCAAACACCTCAGACTCTCTGACTAAAGGCTTTCTATCCTATAGGAGCATGCTCAGGAAGGAAATAATAGACAGTTGACTGTCCTCAGCAACAGCCTTCACCAAATAAAATATGGGAGTTCAACATCGTTGCTCAGAGATCCCCAGTAGAAATGAGCCCCACTGGCCCACAGTAGTAAACTACTCATTAGGGTCTCCTTTTCTGTATTCCTTTCTCCTTTTTTTCTCTTGTCTCACTTCTCCACTCTTCTAATGGGGCTTCCTGGGCTTACCTTCCAAACAAACTACTTGTACTTGAACCCTTATTTTAGGGTCTGCTTTCAATGGAACACAACCTAAGATATTCATTCTTTACATAAGAACATTTATTTAGCTTATTCTAGGGACTAAGAAATGTAACTGGCAATGAGAATCAAATACGGATCTTAAGAACAAGTAAGTGAATATTGTCAACCAGGGAGCTGTGTTTTGCATTCCCTCAAGCTTACCTCATACAAAAGACCACATCCTCCATCACCTTCTGTAACTAGCTCTGTTCATTATTGCTCATGCTTTTCTTCAGTCAAAATTAGTCATATACTAAAGATTACTTCGAGCTGCAAGAATTTTTTTTAAATCAAGTCATCTTTGGTTCTCATCTCTCTCAGCACCTTTAACACTTCAACCCACTCATTCGATTTGACCATTTTAATTCTTATTTTCTCTTTCACCTCTACAACATTCTTTTGGCTGTTCTTAATGCAAAGCAATGTATCACATCACAGTAGCCAATATTACTCTGTCTCTGTTTTCTCATTTCCAAAAATTCCTTTTTTCATCTCCATGCTTTCTTCAAGGAAGGAAAAACCAATTTCCCAATATTTAGCCACCTTTAAATGTTTCATCCCAGTTCCAGCATATCATAATATTATAATTTAATCCACAAAGAGTCTTGAGATAGAGATTATTATCTTTTGTTTCATAAATTAGAAAACTGTGTCCTTTTGCCTCCAAAGTTATGACATTTCTACATATTCCATGATCATACACAAAGAACTTAAATGCATTTTTTCATGCTCTTCTTGCTCATTTTTGAGAGTCTGTAAAATGCTCAGCATCCAAATATTTATACTGGCATTTGAAGAATCATATGCTTATATTTGATTAACACTGACCAATTGTTAAGGATATCTTCAAATGATGTTTTTATTGATGAGCTATATTTCTTGTGATTCAGACTTATTAAAGAAGTTTCTTTTCTAAATTCAGGAAATAATTCATGCAAAAAATACCTTTCTTTAAACAAAATACTTTTTACCTGGGAAATGTTCCAATGGCTCATCTGCCAGTTAACATCTCTGTTTCAGCCACTAAAATTTCCCTTCAAGTATCTGCATTCTTGGCATCCTGACAAGGCCACCTCCTCCATCTGTGAGTTCACGCATCACACTGGTACCTGAGGAAATGCTTAGGTAGTAATTTTTTCTTTGAGAAAAACACTTTGCTTTTAGATTGTACTTTTGCAGGTTGTTTATTTTCAGAGATTCCCCAAAAAAGTACATATTTTAACCTTTCTACTTGCAAGGATGTTACCCACTGGCAAGTCAGTGGTACCGAAAGAAAAAGACATTAAGGGAATGTGCTGAGCCTGTCAGGTATGGGATATCTAGCACATTCCAAGGAAGAAAGGCTAGTGGACATCGTGTTTCAGGTCCAAATCTTGTCTCTGTAAGTAGTAGTCATTTTGCCAAAATGAGTATTTGAAAACACTCCAGTTCAATTCACTAGTAACAAGCCCATCATATTGTGTAGATTTAAGTACATGCTTTGTTTCAGCTGTGTCAAGATATTGCAACAGCTTTGAAAAAACAAATAGCCAAAGTAAAAATGGAGGAGAAAATGGAAAGAACAGGCACTTAAGTATTTCTCTTTATTACTTTGTTTTTCATAAATCTAAAAGGACCCCAGATAATGAAGAATTTGATTTATTTGCTTCCTAGATTTGGTGCTCAAAATGACTGGAAACAGAATATCTGTCTGTGATACAGTAGTTCAGATTAAAGGAAGGCACCTCCTTTAGAAATGATCATTCAAAATAATTCAGAAAAGAATGGAATATTTTTAATAAGTCATTTACTCAAAACACTTTCGTGGGACTGCTGGAAGAGCAAATATCAATTTATTCCCAGAGGATATGGTTAAATAGTCAGGAATGAAATAAAGACTATGCCATTTGGGGCAAAATATGAAAACAAGAGCAAAGAGTAAAATAAGAACATATGTTTGTGCCTCACAAATAAAAACCATCCAAAGGGAAGCCAGGATTGAACAGTAGAGTAAATATAAGAAATAAATAAGTTAATCCCAGCACTTTGGGAGGCCGAGACGGGCGGATCACGAGGTCAGGAGATCGAGACCATCCTGGCTAACCCCGTGAAACCCCGTCTCTACTAAAAAATACAAAAAACTAGCCGGGCGAGGTGGTGGGCGCCTGCAGTCCCAGCTACTCGGGAGGCTGAGGCAGGAGAATGGCGTAAACCCGGGAGGCGGAGCTTGCAGTGAGCTGAGATCCGGCCACTGCACTCCAGCCTGGGTGACAGAGCGAGACTCCGTCTCAAAAAAAAAAAAAAAAAGAAATAAATAAGTACTGATAGCAGGTATATATGGTCACTACCCTACTAAGGGAAGACTCTCTATTATTGCTATATAGGGTAGACATATGACTTTTAAATTTTTATTAACAGAATCAGAAGAGAGCCTCAGGAAATACAGACTGTAGGCCGTATCCAACTTTCCTTTCTCCCAGTACCATTTTAGCAAGTCGCTAAGATGTTTTGAAGCTGCACTTTAAAAGTCCTTTTTTGTTTGTTTGTTTGTTTGTTTGTGACAGAGTCTTGCTCTGTCGCCAGGGCCGGAGTGCAGTGGTGCAATCTCAGCTCACTGCAACCTCCGCCTCTCGGGTTCAAGCGATTCTCCTGCCTCAGTCTCCAGAGTAGCTGGGACTACAGACATGAGCCACTAGGCCCAGCTAATGTTTTTTGTATTTTTAGTAGACATGGGGTTTCACTATGTTAGTTGGCCAGGATGGTCTCGATCTCTTGGCCTCGTGATCCACCTGCCTCGGCCTCCCAAAGTGCTGTGATGACAGGCGTGAGCCACTGCACCTGGCCTGAAAGTCCTTCTTAATGGCTTAGTAGTATTTAGGATAATGGCTAGTGTTGTTCATGAAGTGAAGTACCCTCCACAAAATCAACAGCCATCAACACAAGCAAATGCTGTTATAACTTGGAATAAACAGAGAAAATGGGAAATAGTGAGACCTTGTTTCTAGAAATCATTTTTCAGTAGGAGAAATTTCTATCAACAAAAATAATGACTCATGCCTCTAGAACTCTGAGAAAATGCTAAAATCAATGGAATAATTTTCAAAGTTAATAAATTTCCAATTATAAAAATAATATAAACAGATGCTAGCAAAGCTGTAGAATAAAGGGAATGCTTATACACTATTGGTGGGAATGTAAATTAGTTCAGCCACTATGGAAGGCAGTTTGGAGATTTCTCATAGAACTTAAAACATAGCTACCATTTGACCCAGCAATCCCATTACTGGGAAAGAAAAATCATCTACCAAAGAGACACAGGCACTCATAAGTTCATCGCAGCACCATTCACAATAACAAAGACATGGAATCAACCCGGATTCCCATCAACAGTGGATTGGATAAAGAAAATGTGGTACATATATATCATGGAATACTACATAGCCCTAAGAAAGAATGAAATCACATCCTTTGCAGCAAAATTGATGCAGCTGGAGGCCATTATCCTAAGCAAATTAACACAGGAACCAAAAAACAAATACTGCATGTTCTCACTTATAAGTGAAAGCTAAACATTGAGTACTCCTGTACATAAAGAGGGAAATAATAAACACTGGGGATATTAGAATCGGGAGGGAGGAAGGGAAGCAAGGGTTGTAAAATTAACTATTGGGTACTATGCTTAGTATTTGTGTAATGGGATCATCGTACCCTAAACCTCAGCATTACACTCAGGTAAAAAACCTCCACATGTACCCCCTGAATTGAAAAGAACAGTTGAAATTATTTTTTAAAATAGTATATACAAACTAGAAAACAGCAAACAAATCTTTTAAAAAATTACATTTCAGCAACAGTCACTATTCATATTTTGAAAAATTTTCTTCTAGTTTTCCTCACCATATTTTGATACCATAATTGAGATTTCATTGTAAGCATATCTTTGCATCCTGTCATTTTCTATTATTACAAGACCAATGTTCTGCCTTGTTATTGTAAATTTTTAATGGCAGGAAAATATTACATTGAACAAGTGAACCGTGTTTTCTTAACTAACATTTTATTGATGATTTTTTATCTTTTGAATTTCAGTGTTGTGATAAATATATTTGTTAATGAAGCTTTTTTAGAATGTCTGATTTATTTTTTTTAAGATCTGCTCCCAGAATTGTAAATACTAGGTCACACATTATGAACAATTTGAAGAATCTTAAAACATAAAGCTAAATTGCTTTCAAGTATGTTTTCTAATCCATATCCCCACCAACTGTGCATGCAAATTCAGATACTTTTCAAAAAGGTCTAAGTCTACTTCACACCAATTCCAAAATAAATTATCCTAAGGAAACAAAAATGACATTTAATATTAAATGTTTTGTTAATGCTTAATATTACTTCAATTTTAAGTACAGAATTGTCGAATTTTTATTGTAAAGGTCCTGCTGTTATGTGTTTTCCAAGCAGCCTTAAATCCATTTTAGAAGATTTAGCAAAATTAATTAATGTTCAATTTGATGCAATTTTAAATGATAAATATATCTAGAACATGTATACCCCATCTTATAGGACTTAAAACATAAGGTTATAGTTTAGTAATTATTTAAGTTTATAATTGTTATAATTATAAACTTAAAATTGTTGTATCTTTGCTTTTCCCATGTGGTCAAAGCTAGGATTTTCTCATGTGGTCAAAGCTATGATTTTTCTATAAAATGGCCCCCCAATTAGAGCATTATTTCTGTGGAGAAAACTGACCCTAATGGCATGATCCTCTTTTCTAGTCATTTCCATAAAGAGTCTGTGGTGGATAGAACTTTTTTGTACACTTTTCAGTAGTTCTGTGAGAACATAACCCACTTCATTCTCTGTATTCACTTAAAAGCTATTGAGTCCCTCCGCCATGAAGGCATGACACTAGGCAATGAATAGTCAAATATGGAAAGGCATTGATTTAGTGAGGAGACATACCTGGGGCTGTGAAGAGTATGTCATGGGAGCACAGAAGGCACATTTAATTAACTCATCAAGAGATAAGGTATTATTTGAGCTATGACTTTAAAAATGAGAGCTTTGTCAGAGAATATTGGAGAAAGCATTACAGATAGTGAGAACAACACACGCAAAGACATAAGTCCAATACATTCGGGGAGATAGAGTTAATTCCAGTAAGTGAGTAAAACAGGGTTGAGCTTGGAACACTGGGGAGAGACATAATGTAGAACAGGTCTGAGGGGGCTACATCATGCATTGTATGCTGATGTGTTAGAAAGGAGTTTAGATTGTATTTTGTAGATAATGGGAAACTATTGAATACATTTGCAAGGAAAAGATTTTTGTGGCATAATTATAACTCTGATATCTATGTAATAAATAGTTTGGAGGTAAAAAGAGTCTATGCATAAAAACATGTGGGAAGTTATTACATGAGTTCAGGAGAAATATTAGTGTATAAATTAGGGTAGTGAAAGCTAGAAGGGAAAATAAAGTACTAAAATGCTATATTTTAAGAAAGGTAGGTAAAACAATAAGACTTAGGAAATGATTGAATATGCAGAACGTACTCCTAGAACTGATTTTGTATATCTCAGTGGTGGGTTATTCAGTAAGATCTCTTTTATTTATTACAGTTGGGAGGAAAAGTCTATTTGATTTGTCCCAAGTCTAAATTATAGAATATTTGTCATTAAAAGATATTTTAATATATAGTTAAGCATCACTCAACAATATGAATATGTCCTGAGAAGTGAGTCATTAGGCAATTTCACCATGTGTGAACATCAGAGAGTACATTTACACAAACCTAAATAGCATAGCCTGTGACACACCTAGGCTCTGAGGTATAGCCTATCGTTCCTAGGCTATAAACCTGTACAGCATGTTACTGTACTAAATACTGTAGGCAATTGTAACACAACGGTATTTATGTATCTAAACATATCTAAACACAAAAAAATGTAGAGTAAAAACACAGTATAAAAGATTAAAAAAAAAAAAAAAGATACACCTATATAAGGCACTTACCATGAATGAAACTTGCAGTACTGGAAGTTGCTCTGGGTGAGTCTGTAAGTGGGTGGTGAGTGAATGGCCTACGACATTTTTGTACACTGCTATAGACTATTAACTCTATATACCTAGGTTACACTAAATTTATCTTTTAAAATTTGTTCCTCAATAATAAATTAGTTGACTGTAACATTTTACTTTATAAACGTTTTAATTTTTAAACTTTTTGGCACTTTTATAATAACACCTAGCTTAAAACACAAACACATCGTGCAGCTGTATAAAAACATTTTCTTTCTTTGTTTTGTTTTTGTAGAGACAGGGTCTTGTCATGTTGACCACACTGCTCTCAAAGTTCTGGGCTCAATCATTCCTCCTGTTTCGGCCTGTCAAAGTGCTAGGATTACAGGTGTGAGCCATTATTCTACAGGTTTTTATCTATTAAAAAAATTCTTTTTTCTTACTTTTTAAACTTTTTTGTTAAAAATGAAGTCATAAACACATTAGCCGAGGCCTACACAGGGTCAGAATCATCAAGACATCACTAGGCAACAGGAATTGTTCAGTTCCATTATCATCTTATGTGACCACTGTCACATATGCAGTCAACAGAAATGTCATTATGCACAAAGCTGACAAAAACAAGCAATGGGGAAAGGACTCTCTATTCAATAAATGGCAATGGGAGAACTGGCTAGCCATATGCAGAAGACTGAAATTAGACCCCTTCCTTATACTATAAACAAAACTCAAGTCAAGATGAATAAAAGACTTAAATTTAAAACCTAAAACTATAAAAACCCAGGAAATAGCCTAGGTGGTACCCTTCTAGACATAGGAACCAGCAAAGATTTCATGACGAAGATGCCAAAAGTAATTGCAAAAAAGCAAAAATTGACAAATGGAACCTAATTGAACTTAAGAGCTTCTGCACAGCAAAAGAAACTATCAACAGAGTAAACAGACAATTTACAGAATAGGAGAAAATATTTGCAAACTATGCATCTGACAAAGGTCTAATATCCAGAATCTATAAGGAACTGAAACAAATTTACAAGAAAAAAAAATCCCATTAATTAGTGGGCAAAGGACATGAACAGGCACTTCCCAAAAACAGAAATACATGTGGCCAGCAAGCTTGTGACAAAAATCTTGATATCAGTGCTAATAGAGAAATGCAAATCAAAACCACAATGAGATACCATCTCACATCAGTTAGAATGGCTGTTATTAAAAAGTCAAAAGATAACAGATGTTGACGAGGTTTTGGAGAAAAGGGTACACTTATACATTGTTGGTGGGAGTGTAAATTAGTTCAACCATTGTGAAAAGCAGTGTGGCAGTTCCTCAAAGAGCTAAAAACAGAAATAGCATTTGATTCAGCAATCCTATTACTGGGTATATACCCAAAGGAATGTAAATCATTCTACCATAAAGACACACGCACATGTATGTTCATCACAGTACTATTCACAATAGCAAAGACATGGAGTCAACCTAAATGCCCATCAACATTAGACTAGATAAAGAAAATATGGTACATATCCACCTTAGAATACTATACAGCCATAAAAAAGAAAAAAGATCATGTCTTTTACAAGAACATGGTTGGAGCTAGAGGCCATCATCCTTAGTTAACTAATGCAGGAACAGAAAATCAAGTACTGCATGTTCTCACTTATAAGTGGGAGCTAAATGATAAGACCACATGGACACATAGAGGGGAACAGCAGACACTGGGGCCTACTTGAGGGTGGAGGATGGGAGGAGGGACAGAATAGGAAAAAATAACTATTAGGTACTAGGGTTAGCACCTGGGTGATGAAATAATCTGTACCACAAACCCCTGTAACATGAATTTTCCTGTATAACAAACTTGCACATGTACTCCTGAACCTAAAATAAAAGTTAAAGAAATCTCATTATGATTATGCAATTCATGACTGTCCTTATGCACAGAAAGTTTGCCAGTCACACTTTGGTAGCATTTAAAAACAAATAAAGGAAATTTGGGGAAAAGGAAGGACCCACATGGGAAACTTTTACTCTATCAGACAGCACTATGACCACATTTAAGATATTGTATTAGTTTGCTGGGGCTGCCATAATAAAGCACCATAGATTGAGTGGCTTAAACATTTAAAATTTATTTTCTCAAAATTCTGAAAGTTAGAAGTCTGAGATCAAGGTCAGCAGGGTTCATTTCCTCTGAGGCCCCTCTGCTTGTTTTGTAGATGTCTGTCTGCTCACTATGTCCTCACATGGTGTCCCCTTTGTGCCTATCTGTGTCCTATCTCTTATAAAGATACCAGTCATGTTGAGTTAGAACCCACCTTAATGGGTTCTACCTTAACTAGTTTTTAGAGACCCTATCTCTAAAATGGTCACATTCTCAGCTATTGGGGGGTTTCAACATATGAATCTGATTGAGGGGAGGGGGCACACAATTCAGTCCACAAGAGATATAGGTGGGTTAATGGTCTCTAAAGGCATTTTCATTCCTACACCATTAAAATTTTTAAAAATTAAGAATAAATGTCATATGAAGGAGTTTATAAAAGTTAAGAAAATTTTAGCAAAACAGTTTTCTAAGATTAAAGCACCTACATTCAATTACTATTCCCAGCTAATGAATGAATGCCTTTTCAATACTGACTAATGTGGTATATTTATTCACAAGAAAGACCTAGGAATAGCAGAAAACAAATTGTGAAGATATTTCATTACAATTCAACAATGTTTATCAAAAAATCTGGTCAAGTTCATTGTATACTTTATTTTACATTTGCTTGTCGTGAAATTGGATTATTTGATTCAGAAATGAGAATCTGGGCTGGGTGCTGTGGTTCACACCTGTAATCCCAGCACTTTGGAAAGCCAAGGCAGGAGGATCACTTGATCCCAGGAGTTCCAGACCAGCCGGGCAACAGCAAGAGACTCTATCTCTACAAAAATAAATTTAAAAATTAGCCAGGCATGGTGGTACACACTAGCAGTCTCAGCTACTTGGGAGGGTGAGGTGGAAGAGGCACTTGAGCACAGAAGTTGAAAGTTACAGTGAACTATAATGTAGTCACTGCACTCCAGCCAGGATGACAAAGCAAGATCTTGTCTCTAAAAACAAGAAAAGAAATAGAAATGAAAAGCCAATTAAAGAAGCTTTTATTATTGTTTAGATGGATTCACACCCAGACTTTAAGAAACTAAGACTTTCATAAACAAAATCAAAATTCGTAAAGGACTGAAAATTACCAGTAGTCAGGGAATGTGTCCTGTATGGTGCAAAAACAGCATATTAAATGAAACTTCACTGTAGAATTTCAGATTGAAAAGATCTAATGTCAGATTTTATGTTTTAATCAATTTGGGGGCCTGTTTATTTAACTGAGTTTTTTTGGTGGTGGTTGTTTTAATTTCTATATTGGAATACAACATACTGTGCTCCAAAATCTAAGAGCCTATAATTTTCTGGGTATTTTTTTCTTAACAAAATGAAATGTTAAACCATCTCTCTGGACACTTTTGATAAAATATGTATTACAAAAAGCAGTAAGACATTCAGAGCAAAGAACAGGATCTAATAATGCTTATCATAGCACTATGAAAAGCAAGAATTTCAGGTCCTCCTCCCACCTTCTTCATTTCCTCTCTGTAGCCTCAAATGTGACTACTTCTTAGTTCCAGCTCTCCCTTTGTAAGAAACAGTACATAAAAGTAGCTATTTGTTTCACATTTTGTTAGCATGCCTGTGGGCAGGTGGGTGTAGCATCCAGTAAGAATTCTGAAATTCTTAAGAGCGTATCTTGCTATTAATATATTATTACAGTCATAAAAATCAAGTTACCCAGTTGCCAAGCTGTAATAACAACAAATAATAACAAAAAGACTTAAGTGAGGAACTGAGGACTGAAAGTAATATTTATTGTATTCCTACTATGAATTAAACAGTGTGTTAGATTATTTGCATACATTATTAAATTTATTCTTAGAACAGATTAGGAAACTAAGATTTGGGAAGGTTACATGATTTTCCCAGGTTACTAGAGCCAGCCAACAGCAGAAGTGGTATTTGATAATAAGTCTGGACTCCATCTCAAAAAAAAAAGTAAAGAAAAGAAAAGAAATGAAGTTTGACTTTCAAATCATGCTCATTTCCCCACAGCATGTTCCAGAAGGCCAGGGTAGTTTGTTCTGCTGCACAAATGAGGTCAGAGCAATCAAGAGAGCCAAGGAAGTCCTATTTATCTGGATTAAATAACTCAATCTACAAACTAGTTAACTTTAATACAAGGCGTAAAATAGAATTTCAAAAGAAAAGAAGAAGAAGAACAAGGACACGAAACTGAGTTTTGGCAGAAGGCAAGTGAGTGATTAAAAATAAATCATGATTTGCTCCCACAGGCAAAAATAATAATAATATTTTTCAATCCTGCTTAACCCAAAGTAATCTGAGATACTTAAAGTATTATAACCACTGGTGACAAACCAGGGAGTTTATTATGTTCTTTCACAAGCAGAGACTTCTCAGGAGCCGGGTAGTACATATGACGAGGAACCAAGTTACCCACATAACAGTGTGCAGCTTTCTGTCACATATGAAAAGGATGCTGTGTCTGCACCTCATGGGAGTTGGGAGTTCCATTTTACACAAACTAGGCCAGAAAATCTACCCTCCATTCTGGCTGAGAAACCAGTATAATTTTTAATCCCAGTAGGCATTCAGACACAAATGGAGTCAAAGCCAGAGAGAAATTTGCACATCTTTCCAAACCAATACTTCACTACAAATAAGGGTCAGTGTCTTTAGGCACACCAGTAGTTAATAGCAGAATCCCATATTAGAAAGCTCAACATTTCAGAAACCCAACCAATACTCCAAAATAAATACATCATTTTATTTGCAAAGTAGGGCATCATTACCTAAAGATAACAGCATCTGCAGAAATACTTACTTAGCAACTAAATCACAAGGTCTTCCTTAGAGCTTCCTTTAGGCTAGAAATAGTCCCTGCTTAGCCAGCTGGCCTGAAAAACTAACGACAAACAAAAAAAATCAAAAGAATTCCAGAGTTCATCCTATCCCTCATCTGCTCAAAAGGGTGTCTGTAGCACTTTTTTGAGATTGAGGGTTATAAAGCTAGTGGTAGGAGGAAATGCCTGGATTTTCTTCCTTTGTGGAATGTCTTTACACCTGGAAATATCTACTGTTTTAGTTAATCAAATGTACAACTTTTTCCTCAACTGTTACTTAAACTTAAGGTTGAAACTATTGCCAACAAGCCAAGGCAGATTTTAGACACTGGACTGTGTCAGCACTGGCCATAACTGCAGTGTATCTAGGTCCATGAGAGCACTGAGTAATGCTTGTTCCCAGGTAGCCAAAGAGATCTTAAAGGAAGATACTTTACTGTTCTGTTTCTAGAAACACATTTTAGAAGCTCCCATTGCTGCTATCCTAATTTTGTTGTGTTTTCCAAATGTATTTTATTTGCCAAGAAAGCAAACATTTCCATATTAATGAAATACTGATTATAAAGAAAAATAAGCTTATGTCATATTCTATCCCTTTAATTTACAATGAAGTATATTTTAAATTCACACATGAGCATGTGGAAAGATAGAGATAATAATTCCACAATGAATTATCTGTAGAAAATGTTATTTCTAATTTACTTTTGACCTAGACATAGGGGCAGAAAGATTCATAGATTACTATTCTAACAGAGCTTGCTTGAATCACTCATATCATTTTATTTTCACTGAGTCCTAGTTATCCAAAAGATACTGTGGTAGGTGCTGAGGAAATAAGAAGAACTATGAGATAAACTCCTGCTTTCTTGAAATTTGATCTGAGTAAAGTTAATAAACACACAATTAAAATGCAGTACAGGTCAGTATATTAAAAGTATCCTGCACACCAAGTGAATAGTTCAAGTGACTTCTCATCAGGAATTACGTAAGAAACTTCTGCCTCGATCAGGAGTCTGCAAACTACGGCCCACCGGCCAAATCTACCTGTCACCTGTTTTTAGATGGCCCATGAGCTGAGATTAGTTTAAAACATTTTTAAATGGTTGAACAAAACTGATTGAACAAAACTAAACAGGAGAATAATATATCATGACACACGAAAAATATTTGAAACTAAAAGTTCAATGTCTGCAAGTAAAGGGTTTGTTGTTGTTGTTGTTTATTTTTTTATTTTTATTTTTTTTTAAGAGACATGGTCTCATTCTTCACCCAAGCTAGAATGCAGTGGTGTGGGCCTAGTTTACTGCAGCCTGTAACTCCTGGGCTCAAGTAATCCTCCCACCTCAGCCTCTCGAGTAGCTGGGACTACAAGCACATGCCCAGTTAAAGTTTTTATTTTGTTGTGTGGACAAGATCTTGCTATGTTGACCAGGTTGGTACAAATGAAGTTTTATTGGAACACAGCTACACCCATTCCTTTATATATTGTCTATGTCTGCTTTCATGCTACAACAGAGTTGAATGATTACCACAATTACCGTATGGCTCAGAAAATCTAGACTATTTGCTGTCTGGCCCTTCACAGAAAAAAAAAAAAAAAGATAAAAGTCAATTCCTGGCCTAGAGGATTAAGAGAAGCTTTATGATTTACCTGTATTTTGAAGGAAGGACACTTTGTACTGGCAAAGTCATAAGTGAGGGGTGATTTTGGGGGGAAAGTAATGTGCAAGCATAGCACTGGAAAGACACCAGGCTTACTCAGAAGGTAGTGAACACATCAGTGCTGCTGGGGTGAAGAGCTTATGAAGAAACTTAAGATGAGTGATTCATACTGAAAAGACAGGTGGGGCTCATCTTGAGGACAGTCTTGAATGCTTGGCTTGAGGAGGATGGGGAGGAAAGAAGTACTTCCCATACCCCTACACCACTTCTATTTTCCTGTGGAAAATAAAGATGAAATCAGCACTTTTTAAAAAACTGAAGAGTGACCTATTCAAAGGAAATTTGATGGAAAAACCTTCCATAAACTAATATGGTAACAATTGAGTAGAATGGAAGGTTGGTGGAAAGAGAATAAGAAAAAGATAAAGGATACTTAAAAAAGATGTAGTTAGAAGACTCTTAAATTGTTCTATCAGTAAAAAAGCAAGACAAAGAGAGAGCCGTGTGGCTGCCTTATAGATATCTGTATACCCAAAGATCTGCATAGAGAACACACTTAATATATAATGGGCAAATAAAGGCACAAATGGATAAAAGGGTGGTAGGAAAGAGGGAAGTGGAGATGAGAAGGATCGAAGGAAATGGGGAAAGGAAAACATTGATGGATTTTGGCAACTGACTGAGTGAAGAAAGCAAAAAATAGATACATGAGTAGATTAAGGTAAGCAAGGAAACCACGTTTAACATTTAGCTTTACCCATGCAGAATTTTAGGCAACAAAAGGTCATTCACAAGAAACTGTCTAGCAGCAATTGGAAATGTGAGATGCTAGCTCTGGAGCAAGATCAGTTAAGACAGGGATGAGAAGCACCCATCTATTCTTCAGAGATAAGTCTAACAATCCCAACATGCTTCTCATGAATCATTGGCAGGAGCTTACTATGCCTAGATTTATTTTAGGATGGGTATGCAACTTTCTAAACCTTCCAGAGTGAGTTATATAGACAGGATTTCTCACTGTTATATAGACAGGATTTCTCACTGCTCACTGTGCAGCAGTTTGCATCGTATATTAAAGATGAACTTATTAACATAACATTCATTGTCCTCAGAGATTCCAACGTCACATCACAATTTGCACTAACAAAAAGAGGATAGGAGGGAGAGAGGGAGAGGGGGAAAGAAGGAGAGAGAAAGGGAGGGAGGGAGAGAGGGAGGGAGGAAGGGAGGACAGAAGGAAAGAAGGAAGGAAGGGAGGGAGGGAGAGAGGGCAGGCGAATGGAAGGGAGGAAGGAAGTAAGAGAGAGAAAGAGAAGCATTAAGGCATCATTCTGTTACTGGCAAACAGTTGCTTCTGGAAAATTTTGACACGGACTAAATGAATGGTAGAAAATACTGATTTCATTTTATCCGTTTTCCCTCACCTGGATATTTGTTAGGTGGAGTCTAGAAAATAGGTTTTTCAAAGTGTGCTTATAAATATTCTGTATTTATTTGCAAAGCTGCTCTGGAATACTTCCCTGATCAGGCCCATTTCCAGCAATTATCATTTTAAATTATGTTTTAACAATTAAATGATCCCAGGAGCACAGAAAGGGGCATGTAACAATTTCATGGTGTGATACCCTTTCTATGAACTATACTGATGCCAGTGGATTAAATAAATAAGGCAGTTTTTACCTCTAGCAAACTTACGCAAAACCATACACATATATCCACAAAAACCTGTAGGCAGTTCCACATTTTCTTGATGAACACTGGACTTTCTTGAAATGTATACTTAGCCATGGAAGCTAGAAAGTCTCTCTCTGTGTTTTATAAGCATCATTATCAGAACAATGGTATGCAGGGAATGAAAAATATCTCCACTGGGATTTATGTTCACAAAGAATTCAGAAAGCACAGAATCTGCACCTGCTACAAGATAATATTGGGCATGCAAGAAAAAATAAAAATTTCAACACAAAGCTAAAGATATTTACACTAGTTGGGATATTTACTGAACTGAGTTATGAGAAAATTAAAACTTAACCTCTTATAAAGGTGCCGAAAGTCCAGAATATTAAGATACTATGAGATACAAAGAATTTAGATTTGTACTGGAAAACAATAGAAGATACTACAGATCAGATTACAGTGGAAGGAAGGGTGGAAGGGTGGACCAGGTCCTGCCAGTTCTTTTTTTTTTTTTAAAGACAAAAGTATCACTCTGTCGCCCAGGCTGGAGTGCAGTGGCGCAATCTCGGCTCACTGCAAGCTCCGCCTCCTGGGTTCATGCCATTTTCCTGCCTCAGCCTCTTGAGTAGCTGGGATTACAGGCACTAGCCACCATGCCCAGATAATTTTTTGTATTTTTAGTAGAGATGGGATTTCAACGTGTTAGCCAGGATGGTCTCGATCTCCTGACCTTGTGATCTGCCTGCCTCAGCCTCCCAAAGTGCTGGGATTACAGGTGTGAGCCACCTCGCCCAGCCCGGCCAATTCTTACTATTAATTCTGCCCACATACACATCTTATACTAAATTTTCTATTTTTAATTGAGTTAGAGAATGCCCCAGATTCTACACTCTGGTAGTCCTGTTGCAAGTAACACTGAGACTCTCAAGGATGGGAACAAGACTTCAAATGCTTTTCTAGGTCTTTATTTGCAGCCTGTTACACATGATATTGACCATCCTGTCCCCAAATAATAAGATGACTCTCCCCACCTCTACTGTGTAACTGAGGGCCCACTTGTCACTTTATGACTATGGAACAATGAAATAAACAGGAATACTTAAAGCTGCCTACTAATGCCCATGACCAGTCAGCCATGCTGACTAATTTTGAGAAAAACTAAGGACTTTTTCTTAAGGATTTTACTTATCACGCCTGTTCCTCTATGCATCCCTTTTTCTCTTGAACTAAAATACTCCTCATTTACTAAAAGAGGAGTGCGTGAAAGAAACATTCACATGTTATACTTATTACTCAATTCTCACAAGAACATGAAGGGCAACACTGTCCATGTAATAGTGAGCAGAGAGGTAGTTAAAAATTTCTAATACCAGAGTGAGTTCCAAGGTTTATGCTCCACCCCAGTCCACCTTTCTCTATACCAATTATAGAACCAAATAGCCTCTCTCCGTCTCTCTCTCTCTCTCTCTCTCTCTCTCTCACACACACACACACACACACACACACACACACACACTCCAAACACCCCAGTAAGTTAAGAATATTCATGGATATCCATCAGGTGCAAATCTATGTAGTAGAAACTGTGACCAGTTCTGTACCTTATTTGGTTTTGTCCCTGCTGGGTTCAGCTGCCCCCACCCTAGCACTGGCAGAATTTTGCCATCAATGGAGAGAAAGAGCATATTCATATCAATCCCCTACCAGTCAACAGAACAACTGGCTGTCATCAAAAAATAACTCAGTCAGCTGGGCATGGTGGCTCACGCCTGTAATCCTAGCACTTTGGGAGGCTAAGGCGGGCGGATTGCTTGAGGTCAGGAGTTTAAGATCAGCCTGGCCAACATGATGAAATGCTATCTCTACTAAAAATACAAAACTTAGCTGGGCATGATGGCGCACGCCTGTAATCCCAGCTACTTGGGATGCTGAAGCACGAGAATCACTTGAACTTGGGAGGTGGAGGTTTCAGTGAGCTGAGATTGAGATCATGCACTCCAGCCTGGGTGACAGAGCGAGACTCTGTCTCAAAAAAAAAAAAAAAAAAAAAAAGTAACTCTGTTAGTAAAATCTGTAACACTCTCTAATTTAGTAAATATAATAAATATAGCCTGCAAAGGCAATCCAGACTTGCTTTCCCCTCCCCTCTTCTCATATCCTACCGTAACATCATCTGTGTAGAATTATCTTTCTAATCCAGAAATACACCATGCTCCTTCATGATTCTGGGTCTTTGAAAATATTATTCTTTTTTTCTCTTCAACTTTTTTTTCCTCTCGCTCTCTCTTTTTTATTATACTTTAAGTTCTAGGGTACACGTGCACAACATGTACCCTAGAACTTGTTACATACACATACATGTGCCATGTTGGTGTGCTGCACCCATTAACTCATCATTTACATTAGGTATATCTCCTAGTGCTATCCCTCCCCCCACCCCCTCCCCACAATAGGACCTGGTGTGTGATGCTCCCCTTCCTGTGTCCAACTGATCTCATTGTTCAATTCCCACCTATGAGTGAGAACATGCGGTATTTGGTTTCCTGTTCTTGTGATAGTTTGCTGAGAATGATGGTTTCCAGCTGCATCCATGTCCCTACAAAGGACACAAACTCATCCTTTTTTATGGCTGCATAGTATTCCATGGTGTATATGTGCCACATTTTCTTAATCCAATCTGTCACTGATGGACATTTGGGTTGATTCCAAGTCTTTGCTATTGTGAATAGTGCTGCAATAAACATATGCGTGCATGTGTCTTTATAGCAGCATGACTTATAATCCTTTGGGTATATACCCAGTAATGGGATGGCTGGGTCAAATGGTATTTCTAGTTCTAGGTCCTTGAGGAATTGCCACACTGTTTTCCACAATGGTTGAACTAGTTTACAGTTCCACCAATAGTGTAAAAGTGTTCCTATTTCTCCACATCCTCTCCAGCACCTGTTGTATCCTGATATTTTAATGATTGCCATTCTAACTGGTGTGAGATGGTATCTCATTGTGGTTTTGATTTGCATTTCTCTGGTGGCCAGTGATGATGAGCATTTTTTCATGTGTCTGTTGGCTGTATGAATGTCTTCTTTTGAGAAGTGTCTGTTCATATCCTTTGCCCAGTTTTTGATGGGGTTGTTTGTTTTTTTCTTTTAAATTTGTTTGAGTTCTTTGTAGGTTCTGGATATTATCCTTTTGTCAGATGTGTAGGTTGCAAAAATTTTCTCCCATTCT
Source organism: Papio anubis (assembly GCF_008728515.1). Lineage (NCBI taxonomy): Eukaryota > Metazoa > Chordata > Mammalia > Primates > Cercopithecidae > Papio > Papio anubis. Next base: position 80,078,210 of record NC_044980.1, read on the forward strand.
GTAGGTTGCATGTTCACTCTGATGGTAGTTTCTTTTGCTGTGCAGAAGCTCTTTAGTTTAATTAGATCCTATTTGTCAATTTTGGCTTTTGTTGCTGTTGCTTTTGGTGTTTTAGGCATGAAGTCCTTGCCCATGCCTATGTCCTGAATGGTATTGCCTGGGTTTTCTTCTGGAGTTTTTATGGTATTAGGTCTAATATTTAAGTCTCTAATCCATCTTGAATTAATTTTTGTATAAGGTGTAAGGAAAGGATTCAGTTTCAGCTTTCTACATATGGCTGGCCAGTTTTCCCAGCACCATTTATTAAATAGGGAATCCTTTCCCCATTTCTTGTTTTTACCAGGTTTGTCAAAGATCAGATGGTTGTAAATGTGTGGTATTATTTCTGAGGGCTCTGTTGTGTTCCATTGGTCTATATCTCTGGTACCAGTACCATGCTGTTTTGGTTACTGTAGCCTTGTAGGATAGTTTGAAGTCAGGTAGCGTGATGACTCTAGCTTTGTTCTTTTGGCTTAGGATTGTCTTAGCAATGCGGGGTCTTTTTGGTTCTATATGAATTTTAAAGTAGTTTTTTCCAATTCTGTGAAGAAAGTCATTGGTAGCCTAATGGGGATGGCACTGAATCTATAAATTACCTTGGGCAGTATGGCCATTTTCATGACCTTGATTCTTCCTATCGATGAGCATGGAATGTTCTTCCATGTGTTTGTGTCCTCTTTTATTTCACTGAGCAGTGGTTTGTAGTTCTCCTTGAAGAAGTCCTTTACATCCCTTATAAGTTGGATTCCTAGGTATTTTATTCTCTTTGAAGCTATTGTGAATGGGAGTTCAATTATGATTTGGCTCTCTTTGTCTGTTATTGGTGTATAAAAATGCTTGTGATTTTTGCACACTGATTTTGTATCCTGAGACTTTGCTGAAGTTGCTCATCAGCTTAAGGAGATTTTGGGCTGAGATGATGGGGTTTTCTAAATATACAGTCATGTCATCTGCAAACAAGGCCAATTTGACTTCCTTTTTTCCTAATTGAATACATTTTATTTCTTTCTCTTTTCTGATTGCCCTGGCCAGAACTTCCAACACTTTGTTGAACGAGAGTGGTGAGAGAGGGCATTGCTGTCTTGTGCTAGTTTTCACGGGGAATGCTTCCAGCTTTTGCCCATTCAGCATGATATTGGCTATGGGTCTGTCATAAATAGCTCTTATTAATTTGAGATATGTTCCCTCAGTACAGAATTTATTGAGAGTTTTTAGCATGAAGGGCTGTTGAATTTTGTCAAAGGCCTTTTCTGCATCTATTGAGATAATCATGTGGTTTTTGTCTTTGGTTCTGTTTATATGCTGGATTACATTTGCTGATTTGCGTATATTGAACCAGCCTTGCATCCCAGTAATGAAGCCCACTTGAACATGGTGGATAAGTGTTTTGATGTGCTGCTGGATTCAGTTTGCCAGTATTTTATTGAGGATTTTTGCATCGATGTTCATCAGGGATATTGGTCTAAAGTTCTCTTTTTTTGTTATGTCTCTGCCAGGCTTTGGTATCAGGATGATGTTGGCCTCATAAAATGAGTTAGGGAGGATTCCCTCTTTTTCTATTGATTGGAATAGTTTCAGAAGGAATGGTACCAGCTCCTCCTTGTACTCTGGTAGAATTCGGCTGTGAATCCATCCGGTCCTGGACTTTTTTTGATTGGTAGGCTATTAATTATTGCCTCAATTTCAGAGCCTGTTATTGGTCTATTCAGGGATTCAACTTCTTCCTGGTTTAGTCTTGGGAGAGTGTAAGTGTCCAGGAAATTATCCATTTCTTTTAGGTTTTCTAGTTTTATTGCATAGAGGTGTTTATAGTATTCTCTGATGGTAGTTTGTATTTCTGTGGGGTCAGTGCTTTAAATGTGTCCCAGAGATTCTGGTATGTTGTATCTTTGTTCTCATTGGTTTCAAAGAACATCTTTATTTCTGCCTTCATTTCCTGATGTACCCAGTAGTCATTCAGGAGCAGGTTGTTCAGTTTCCATGTAGTTGAGTGGTTTTGATTGAGTTTCTTCATCCTGAGTTCTAGTTTAACTGCACTGTGGTCTGAGAGACAGTTTGTTATAATTTCTGTTCTTTTACATTTGTTGAGGAGTGCTTTACTTCCAACTATGTGGTCAACTTTGGAATAAGTGCGATGTGGTGCTGAGAAGAATGTATATTCTGTTGCTTTGGGGTGGAGAGTTCTGTAGATGTCTATTAGGTCCGCTTGGTGCAGAGTTGAGTTCAATTCCTGGATATCCTTGTTAACTTTCTGTCTCGTTGATCTCGTTGACAGTGGAGTGTTGAAGTCTCCCATTATTATTGTATGGGAGTCTAAGTCTCTTTGTAAGTCTCTAAGGACTTGCTTTATGAATCTGGATGCTCCTGTATTGGGTGCATATATATTTAGGATAGTTAGCACTTCCTGATGAATTGATCCCTTTACCATTATGTAATGGCCTTCTTTGTCTCTTTGGATCTTTGATGGTTTAAAGTCTGTTTTATCAGAGACTAGGATTGCAATCCTTGATTCTTTTTTTGTTTTCCATTTGCTTGGTAGATCTTCCTCCATCCCTTTATTTTGAGCCTATGTGTGTCTCTGCATGTGAGATGTGTGTCCTGAATACAGCAAACTGATGGGTCTTGACTCTTTATCCAGTTTGCCAGTCTGTGTCTTTTGATTGGACCATTTAGTTCATTTACATTTAAGGTTAATATTGTTATATGTGAACTTGATCCTGTCATTATGATATTAGCTGGTTATTTTGCTCACTAGTTGATGCAGTTTCTTCCTAGCATCAGTGGACTTCACATTTTGACATGTTTTTGCAATGGTTGGTACCTGTTGTTCCTTTCCATGTTTAGTGCTTCCTTCAGGATCTCTTGTAGGGCAGGCCTGATGGTGACAAAATCTCTAAGCATTTGCTTATCTGTAAAGGATTTTATTTCTCCTTCACTTATGAAACTTAGTTTGGCTGGATATGAAATTCTGGATTGAAAATTCTTTCCTTTAAGAATGTTGAATGTGGGCCCCCACTCTCTTCTAACTTGGAGAGTTTCTGCCAAGAGATCTGCTGTTAGTCTGATGGGCTTCCCTTTGTGGGTAACCCAATCTTTTTCTCTGGCTGCCCTTAACATTTTTTCCTTCATTTCAACTTTGGTGAATCTGACAATTATGTGTCTTGGAGTTGATCTTCTCAAGGAGTATCTTTGTGGCATTCTCTGTATTTCCTGAATTTGAATGTTGGCCTGCCTTACTAGGTTGGGGAAATTCTCCTGGATGATATCCTGCAGAGTGTTTTCCAACTTAGTTCTATTTTCCCTGTCACTTTCAGGCACACCAATCAGATGTAGATTTAGGCTTTTCACATAATTCCATACTTCTTGGAGGCTTTGTTCATTTCTTTTTACTCTTTTCTCTCCACACTTCTCTTCTCGCTTCATTTCATTCATTTGATCTTCAATTGCTGATAGTCTTTCTTCCAGTTGATCAAGTCGGTTACTAAAGCTTGTGCATTTGTCACATATTTCTTGTATTATGGTTTTCATCAGTTATTTTAAGGTCTTCTCTGCGTTGATTATTCTACTTATCCATTCATCCATTCTTTTTTCAAGGTTTTTAGTTTCTTTGCACTGGTTACATAGTTCCTCCTTTAGCTCTGAGAAGTTTGATCGACTGAAGCCTTCTTCTCTCAACTCATCAAAATCATTCTCCATCCAGCTTTGTTCCATTGCTGGTGATGAGCTGCGTTCCTTTGGAGGGGGAGATGTGCTCTGATTTTTTTAATTTCCAGCTTTTCTGCACTGTTTTTTCCCCATCTTTGTGGTTTTATCTGCCTTTGCTCTTTGATGGTGATGACATATTGACGGGGTTTTGGTGTGGGTGTCCTTTGTGTTTGTTAGTTTTCCTTCTAACAGTCAGGACCCTTAGCTGTAGGTCTGTTGGAGTTTGCTTGAGGTTCACTCCAGATCCTGTTTGCCTGGGTATCAGCAGTAGAAGCTGCAGAAGATAGAATATTGCTGAACAGCGAGTATTGCTGTCTGATTCTCGCTCTGGAAGCTTCATCTCAGGGATGTACCCCACCATGTGAGGTGTGAGGTGTTGGTCTCCACCTAGTGGGGGATGTCTCCCAGTTAGGCTACTCAGGGGTCAGGGACCCACTTGAGCAGGCAGTCTGTCCGTTCTCAGATCTCAACCTCCGTGCTGGGAGATCCACTGCTCTCTTCAAAACTATCAGACAAGGGCATTTACCTCTGCCGAGGTTTCTGCTGCTTTTTGTTTAGCTACACCCTGTCCCCAGAGGAGGAGTCTATAGAGGCAAGCCGGCCTCCTTGAGCTGCGGTGGGCTCCACCCAATTCGAGCTTCCTGGGGGCTTTGTTTACCTACTTAAGCCTCAGCAATGGCAGGCGCCCCTCCCCCAGCCTTGCTGCCACCTTGCAGTTAGATCTCAGACTGCTGTGCTAGCAATAAGGGAGGCTCCATGGGCATGGGACCCTCCAGGCCAGGTGTGGGATATAATCTCCTAGTGTGCCATTTGCTAAGACCCTTGGTAAAGCGCAGTATTAGGGTGGGAGTTACTCAATTTTCCAGGTGTTGTCTGTCTCAGTTTCCCTTGGCTAGGAAAAGGGATTCCCTTCCCCCCTTGCACTTCCCAGATGAGGAGATGCCTTGCCCTGCTTCAGCTCCCGCTGGTCGGGCTGCACCAGCTGACCAGCACCGATTGTCTGGCACTCCCCAGTGAGATGAACCCAGTACCTCAGTTGAAAATGTAGAAATCACCCATCTTCTGTGTCACTCACACTGGGAGCTGGAGGCTGGAGCTGTTCCTATTGGGCAATCTTGGGCATGTGCGTCTCTCTTCAACTTTTGAATTCTGGGGTAGATGTGCAGGATGTGTAGGTTTGTTACATAGGGAAATGTGTGCCATGATGGTTTGCTGCACAGATCAACCCATCACCTAGGTATTAAGCCCAGTATCCATTACTACTCTTCGTGATGCTCCCCCTCCCCCTAGCCCCACTCCTGACAGGCAGCAGAATGTGTTGTTCCCCTCCCTGTGTCCATGTGTTCTCATCGTTCAGCTCCCACTTATAAGTGAGAACATGCAGTGTTTGGTTTTCTGTTCCTGCATTAATTTGCTGAGGATAATGACTTCAGCTCCATCCATGTCCCTGCAAAGGACATAATCTCATTGCTTTTTATGGCTGCATAGTATTCCATGGTGTATATGTACCACATTTTTTTTATCCAGTGTATTACTAATGGTCATTTAGGTTGATTCCATGTCTTTGCTATTGTGAATAGTGCTGCAGTGAACATATGTGTACATTTATCTTACAACAAAATGATTTATATTCCTTTGGGTATACATCCAGTGATGGAATTGCTGGGATTAATGGCATCTCTACCATAGGAGTTTTGAGGAATCACCACACTGTCTTCCACAATGGTTGAACTAATTTACACTCCCACCAACAGTGTATAAGTGCTCCCTTTTTTCCAAAACCTCACCAACATCTGTTATCTTTTTACTTTTTAATAACAGCCATTCTGACTAGTGTGAGATGGTGTCTCATTATGGTTTTGATTTGCATTTCTCTAATGGTGACGTTGAGGTTTTTTCATATGTTTTTTGGCCACATGAATGTCTTCTTTTAAGAAGTGTCTGTTGATGTATGTACTTTGCCCAGTTTTTAATGGGATTGTTTGTTTTCTTCTCATAAATTTGTTTAAGTTCCTTGTAGATTCTGGATATTAGACCTTTGTCACATGGATACATTGAAACAAATTTCTCCCATTCTGTAGGTTGTCTGTTTACTCTGATGGTTTCTTTTGCTGTGCAGAAGCTATTTAGTTTAATTAGATCCCATTTGTCAACTTTTGCTTTTGTTGCAATTGCTTTTGGGGTTTTCATCATGAAATATTTGCCCATGCCTATGTGCTGAATGGTATCACCTAGATTTTCTTCCAGAGTGTTGATAGTTTGGGGTTTTACATTTAAGCCTTTTTTTTTTTTTAAGACCAAGTCTCGCTCTGTCACCCAGGCTGGAGTGCAGTGGTGCAATCTCGACCCACTGCAAGCTCCGCCTCCCAGGTTCACACCTTTCTCCTGCCTCAGCCTTTCAAATAGCTGGGATTACAGGTGCCCACTACCACGCCTGGGTGATTTTTTTTGTATTATTAGTAGAGACGGGGTTTCACCCTGTTAGCCAGGATGGTCTGGATCTCCTGACCTCGTGATTCACCCTCCTCGGCCTCCCAAAGTGCTGGGATTACAGGCGTGAGCCACTGTGCCCAGCCTATTTAAGTCTTTAATCTATCTTGAGTTAATTTTGTATAAGTTGTAAGGAAGGAGTCCAGTTTCAATTTCCTGCATATGATTAGCCACTTCTCCCAGCACCATTTATTAAATAGGGAATCCTTTCCCCATTGCTTTTGTCAGGTTTGCTTAAGATCAGATAGTTGTAGGTGAGCACTTTTATTTCTGAAGTTTTATTTCTGCATTCTCTATTCTGTTCCATTAGTCTATGTATCTGTTCTTGTACCAGCACTATGCTGTTTTGGTTACTGCAGTCTTGTAGTGTAGTTTGAAGTCAGGTAGCGTGATGCCTCCAGCTTTGTTATTTTTCTGCAGGATTGTCTTGGCTATTTGGGCTCTTTTTTGGTTCCATGTGAATTTTAAAGTTTCTTCTAACACTGTGAAGAATGTCAATGGTAGTTTAATGGGAATAGTATTGGATCTATAAATTACTTTGGGCAGTATGGCCATTATCATGATATCAAGTCTTCCTATCCATGAGCATGGAATTTTTTTTTCCATTTGTTTGTGTAGTCTCTGATTTATTTTATCAGTAGTTTTAGTTCTTTTTTTTTTTTTTTTTGAGACGGAGTCTCGCTGTGTCGCCCAGGCTGGAGTGCAGTGGCCGGATCTCAGCTCACTGCAAGCTCCGCCTCCCGGGTTTATGCCATTCTCCTGCCTCAGCCTCCCGAGTAGCTGGGACTACAGAGTTTTTAGTTCTTGAAGAGGTCCTTCACTTCCCTGTTAGCTGTATTCCTAGGTATTTTATTCTCTTTCTAGCTATTGGGAATGGGAGTTCATTTATGATTTGGCTCTCTGTTGCCTGTGTTGGCGTATAGGAATGTTAGCAACATTTGCACATTTTGCATCCTGAGACTTTACTGAAAGTTGTTTAACAGTTTAAGAAGCTTTTGGGCTGAGACACTGGGATTTTCTAGATACAAGATGACGTCATCCACAAACAAAGATAATTTGACTTCCTCTCTCCCTATTTGAATATCCTTTATTTCTTTCTCTTGCCTTGTTCTGGCCAGAACTTCCAATACTATGTTGAATAAGAGTGGTGAGAGAGAGCATCCTTGTCTTGTGCCAGTTTTCAAGGGGAATGCTTCCAGCTTTTGCCCATTCAGTATAATATTGGCTGTGGGTTTGTCATAAATGGCTCTTATTATTTTGAGGTATGTCCCTTCAATACCTAGTTTAATGAGAGTTTTTAACATGAAGAGAGATTGAATTTTATCCAAGGCCTTTTCTGCATCTATTGAGATAATCATGTGGTTTTTGTCTTTAGTTCTGTTTATGTGATGAATTACATTTATTGATTCATGTATGTTGAACCAGCCTTGCATCCTGGATATGAAGCCAACTTAATTGTGTTGGATAAACTTTTTGATATGCTGCTGGATTTGCCAGTATTTCATCGAGGATTTTTGCATCGATGTTCATCAGGGATATTGGCCTGAAGTTTTCTTTTTTTGTTGTATCTCTGCAAGGTTTTGGTATCAGAATGATGCTGGCCTCATAAAATAAGTTAGGGAGAAGTCCATCCTTTTCACCTGTTTGGAATAGTTTCAGAAGAAACTATTGGCCTCAGCCAGGTCTTCTTTTTATCTCTGGTAGAATTCAGCTGTCAATCCATCTGGTCCTGGGCTTTTTTTGGTTGGTAGGCTATTTACTACTGCCTCAATTTCAGAATTCATTATTAGACTATTCAGGGATTCAATTTTTTCCTGGTTCAGTCTTGGAAGGGTTTATGTGTCCGGGAATTTATCCATTTCTTTTAGATTTTCTGGTTTATGTGTATCAAAGTATTCTCTCAGAATTGTTTGTATTTCTGTGGGATCAGTGGTACTATTCCGCTTGTCATTTCTGACTGTATCTTACTTGATTCTTCTCTCTTTTCTTCCTTATTAGTTTAGCAAGCGGTGTATTTTATTATTATTATTATATTTTTTAAATGAGCTCCTGAATTTGTTGATTTTTTGAGGGGTTTTTCATGTCTCTGTCTCCTCCAGTTCTGCTCTGGTCTTGGTTATTTCTTGTCTTCTGCTAGGTTTAGGTTTGTTTGCTCTCAGTTCACTAAGTTATTTTATTTGCATTGTTAATTTGAGATTTTTCTAGCTTTTTGATATGGGCTTTTAGTGCTATAAATTTCACTTTTAACACTGCTTCAGCTGTGTCCCAGAGATTCTTGCTGAAGGAAGCACTAAATATGGAAAGGAAAAACCATTACCAGCCATGACAGAAATAACTGAAGTACAAAAACCAGTGACACTATGAAGCAACCACATAAACAAGTCTGCAGAATAACCAGCAAGCATCATGATGACAGGATCAAATGCACACATAACAATATAACTTTAAATGTATGTAAATGGACTAAATAAATGCCCCAATTAAAAGACACAGAATGGAAGATGGATAAACAGTCGAGACCCATACCAATGGTAACAGTTTTTCCTTTCCGTATTTAGTGCTTCCTTCAGGAGCTCTTGCAAGGCAGGCCTGGTGGTGACAAATTCCCTGAGCATTCACTTGTCTGAAAAGGATTTTATTTCTTCTTCACTTGTGAAGCTTAGTTTGGCCAGATATGAATTTCTGGGTTGGAAAATCTTTTCTTTAAGAATGTAGAATATTGGCCCCCAATCTCTTCTGGCTTGTAGGGTTTCTGTTGAGAAGTCTGCTGTTAGTCTGATGGGCTTCCCTTTGTCCTCTCTGGCTACCCTTAACATTTTTTTCTTTCACTTCCACCTTGGAGAATCTGATGATTATATGTCTTGGGGTTGATCTTTTCATGAAGTATCTTACTGGGGTTCTCTGGATTTCCTGAATTTGAATGTTGGCCTGTCTTGCTAGGTTGGGGGAGTTCTCTAGGAAGGATATCCTTTTTGTTTGTTTGTTTGTTTGTTTGTTTGAGACAGAGTCTCACTCTGTCACCTAGGCTGGAGTGCAGTTCTGTGATCTCGGCTCACTGCAGCCTCCCAGGTTCAAGCAATTCTAGTGCCTCAGCCTCCTGAGTACCTGGGACTATAGGTGCACACCACCACACCCAGCTAATTGTTTGTATTTTAGTAGAAATGGGGTTTCACCATGTTTTCCAGGCTGGTCTTGGACTCCTGAGCTCAGGCAATCCACCTGCCTCAGCCTCCCACAGTGCTGGAATTACAGGCATGAGCCACTGTGCTCAGCTTTCCTGGAATGATATCCTGAAGTATGTTTTCCAACTTGGTTCCATTCTCTCCATCTCTTTAAGTTTCCCTGATCAGTCATAGGTTTGGTCTTTTTACATAGTCCCATATTTCTCAGAGTTCGTTCTTTTTCATTCTTTTTTCTCTATTCTTGTCTGTCTTATTTCAAAAAGATAGCCTTCAAGTTATGAGATTGTTTCCTCTGCCTGGTATATTCTGCTATTGATACTTGTGATTGCATTGTGAATTTCTCATGTTGTGTTTTTCAGCTTCAACAGGTCAGTTATGCTTCTCTCTAAACTGACTGTTCTGTCTCTCAGCTCCTGTATTGTTTTATCATGATTCTTAGTTTCTTTGCATTGGGTTACAACATGCTCCTTTAGCTCAATGAAGTTTGTTATTACCTACCTTCTGAAGTTTACTTTTGTCAAGTCAGCCATCTCAGCCTCAGCCCAGCTCTGTGCCCTTGTTGGAGAGGTGTTGCAGTGATTTGGAGGAGAAAACGTACTCTGGCTTTTTGAGTTTTCAGTGTTTTTGCCTTGATTCTCTTTTTTGTGGACTTATTTGCCTTTGATATTTGAGGTTGCTGACCTTTGAATAAGGTTTTTGTGGGGTCTGTTTTTTTTTGATGTTGTTGTTGTTTTCTGCTTATTTGTTTTTCTTTTAATAGGCCACTCTTCTGTAGGGCTGTTGTGGTTTGCTAGGTGATTGCTCCAGACCCTAGTTGCCTCAGTTTTTCCCTTACCTGGAGGTATCACCAGTGAAGGCTGCTAAACAGCAAAGATGGCAGCCTGCTCCTTCCTCTGGGAGCTCCCATTCCAGAGGGGTACTGACCCAGCCTGGATGCTCCTATAGGAGGTGTCTACAGACCCCTGTTGGGAGTCTCACCCAGTCAGGAGAAAGAGGATCAGGAGCCTTCTTAAAGAAGCAGTCTGGCTGCTTTTTGGTAGAACAGGTGTGCTGCATCAGGATGACCCCTTCCTGGACCAAATCGCCTGGACTCTTCAGAGTCAGCAAGCTGGAAAGGCTGAGGTGACTGTACTGCAGAGACTTAAGCTGCCCCCCCTCCTCCTGGGGGTTCCATCCTAGGGACAGATTAGAGTTCTGTTTGTATAACCGTGGCTGGAGTTGCTGAAATTCCCACAGGGAGGCCCCCCCAGTGAGGAGGGATGGATCCAGGTCCCACTTAAAAAAGAAATCTGGCCACAAACTGGCACAGCAGCTGTGCTATTTTGTGGGGAACTCCTCCTTGTCTGACCACCTGGACTCCCCGGAGCCAGCAGGCTAGAACAGCTGAATTGACCTAACTGCAGAAATGGTGGCCGCCCCTCCCCCTGGCAACTCGACCATCTCAGGCAGTCTCCAGCCCATTGCATTGTCGAACTGGAATTTCAAGCCAATGGGTCTTAACTTGTTAGGTGTCATGGAAGTGGGGCCCACAGAAGGATGCTGATTGGCTCCCTGGATTAAGCTTCCTTCTTAGAGGAATGTATGGATGGAACTCCCACCTTGCCAGAAATCCCAGAGCTAGAGACGGTAAAACTCCTGGGTCTTGGCTGGCCATGGTTGCTCACTCCTGTAATACCAGCACTTTGGGAGGCTGAGGTTGGCGGATCACGAGGTCAGGAGATCAAGACCATCTTGGCCAACATGGTGAAACCCCATCTCTACTAAAGTACAACAACAACAACAAAATTAGCCAGGTGTGGTGGCAGGCGCCTGTAGTCCCAGCTACTCAGGAGGCTGAGGCAGGGGAATTCGCTTGAACCCGGGAGGTGGAGGTTGCAGTGAGCCGAGACTGCGCTACTGCACTCTAGCCTGGTGATAGAGCAAGACTCCATCTAAAAAAACAAAACAAAACAAAACAAAACCTGGATCTCTGTGAGCCTGAACGACAGCTCTGATGAGACTCCACACAGCTCTGCGTATCGAACCCAAGGTCCTGGTGGCGTGGGCTCATGAGGGGATCTCCTGATCCAGGGTTTGTAAAGATCTGTAGGAGAAACATGGTTTCCCGGGTGGAGTCACACAATCACTCACTGCTACCCTTGGCTGGGGGTGAGGGTTTCTTTGGCTCCCTACCACTCCCACATGGACCGTCACCCCACCCTTCTTTTCTTCATTCTCTGTGGGTCGAGTTGATTGCCTAGTCAGTGCCAGTGCAAGAACCTGGATATTTCAGTTGAAGATGCCAGATTTACTTGCTGTTTTCATTCTTCTCTGTGAGAACTGTGGAACACAGCTGCTTCCAATTGTCCATCTTGGCTCCTCCCCCCAAAATATCAATATTATTCTTTTTTCCCTAGCTGCCTTTTCCTTTCTGAATCAGTTGGCAAACTTCCTAACATCCGTCAAGATCCAGTTTCAAAGTCCCTTTTAACAGTAACTCAAACCTGTAATTTCAGCACTTTGGAGGCCAAGGTTAAAGGATCACTTGCACCCAGGAGTTCAAGACTAACCTAGGGAACATAATGAGACCCTGTCTGTAAAAGCATAAAAATTAGCTAGGCATGGTGGCACTTGCCTGTAGTCTCAACTACTCAGGAGGCTAAGGCGGGAGGATTGTGTGAGCTCAGGGGGTTGAGACTGCAGTAAGCCATGACCGTACCACTGCACTCCAGCCTGGGCAACCAAACAAGACCCTGTCTCTAGGTAAACAAACAAACAAACAAATAAATAAATGAATAAAAATAAAATCTCCATCTCTAGAAATTCTCCTTTATTTTCTCTATTGCATTCTCCTGTCTGTGCTCTCTGGAACTTTAGCCATGCCTCTGACACCTACCATACTACACATAGAATTTATTTATTTGTCTGTCTGTCCAGCTAGTCTGTGAATTCTAGCACCTAGAGCAATACCCAGCTTTCAGTAAACAGATGTTGACTGGATAGTCTGTGAGTGAATGAAGGAATTAGCATAAGAACCTATGCTTTTCCTCAAATGCTTTACAGTTTTAGTTCAGACTTGTGAGTTTATTCATGTATTTTGGTGTAACTGACATAACTGTTCTTCATGAAGTCAAATAAAGCTGAAAACCTTAATATGTATCTAACAGGAAAAAAATCTACTTGGTGTTACTGGGACTGTACAATTGTTGAGTTCCTAGGACTGAAGGTCGGGAACCACAAAGAAGTAGAGGAATGGGAAGGAAGTGACTAAGAAGGGCAGCATACTAACTGGTTAACTGTTATCATTCACAGAAACCAACAATAGTTCTGATTTACATTAAGTTGCTTCAGCCGTAGGAGTAGTCTTGATTCCTTGGCAGATTTTCTTCTTAGATGACAGTGCTTGGCTTTCTGGCCCTTGACATTAGTAAGACCTTCTCCTGCTGAGTCATTTGTTGCAGTTCTCTCTGGCATCGTTTCTCTATGGATTATGTATTTCCCCTTCCTATTCATTAACATTGTTTTCTTGATAAATTCTGCAGCTATTGTCATTACAGTTGTAAGTACCCTTTGCCCTTGGAAATTACATGGTATGGTTAATGAACATTTTGACTGAAATGTTTTTGTGTTACATTTTCTGATTTATTCTTAAAAATTATCTTAAGAATAAGAAATAAGAATAAAGAAAAGAGTAGAAAATACATTTCTAAGAGCAAGGACATTTGAAGTGCAAGTTATTAATGTTAATAGACTTTATATTTACATAACGATTTCAACATTTTTAGTGAACAAAATTTACTGAGGGAAAAATAGAGTAATAGAAAAATCTTATTAAGGATGATTCAATAAACCTTTTAACCAGCATATTCCTGGCACACCCCTATGTGCAAGAAACAAAGTCAAATAACAAAAATTTCCTAACTTCTACTTCTTCATAATCTACAGGAAATACTCTAATTATAATGCAAATTGATAAGAGGAAGCATTATAATCTATGTAATAGGTATGAATCTCACCTTACAAACTTACATGTATAGTACATATATTTAGTATTTTCTATATTTATGCTTAATTATTTTTTCGTACCAATCCCCCATCTTCCAGATCATTAGAAAATTGATCCTGGTAATTATTTGGTCTTTCTCTCCCATCCCCTTACCCGGATGATTGGAATGGGAGAGAAAGAAGAGTGTTATTGTTCATTTTTTGCCAACTTGGTAGGTAGATGGTGCCTGGCCATAGAGAGGCAGAGTCATCAAATGTATGCAGCCCTGGTAAGATGACTTTGGCATTGCTTGGACTCACATCCTAGGCACACCATATCTGTGTGTGGTCTTGAGCAAATTTTTAAAAATTTCCTAAGCTTCAGGTTTTCATCTGCAAAATGGAGATATGTATATTACCTACCTCACAAAGTTGTGGTGAGGACAAAATGAGCTTATTTAATAAAAATTGCATAACACAATATTTGGCACATAGCAGTACTCAGGGAGAGTTAGCTGCTATCATTATCTTGCTGTCGTTGTTGTTACTGGAAACTGATACCATCATGCTCAAGGCATTACCAGAAAGAGTAAACAGGTCCCCTTTGATCTTGGGACATCCAGAGTTCTTTCTCTTCCTCCTCTCCAGCCAGGGAAGTCTTTGTAATCTAGGACAAAGGCCCTATGTTGTTTACCACTTTCTTCTAGATTCTCCACCTCCACTTGCATATCATTTTATCTTGATATTTTTTCTAGGGTCACATATGAAACTGTCCTCAATAGCTTTAGGTTTAGTTGTGATGTCTTTGTTTGTGTTTGGTGGTGGAGCTTCTTCTACAAAAACAATGGCCCAGGGCCCTCCCCTTGTTTGTTTTGGGGGAGGAAGAAAAAAGGGAAAATACAGAAAGGAAAAAACACTTTTGTATTTCAAAATGTTATTTAGCCACACTGATGCAAAGTGGTAAGAGACATTAAAAAGGAAAAAATTAACTCCCTCTGGGGAAAGAGGAAAGAAAGATCTCTGAAGGAAAAGAAAAATTCATTTGTTCTCCAATGTATCTGTAATGTTGCTAAGTGCCTGGTACATTGTAGGCATATAATACATTTTTACTGGATAAATGAAATAAATTTCTGTAAGAAGAAATAGCATGGACAAAATTATGAGCCTTAAAAATACTTAAGTGTTCAGAGAAGTAACAAGTAGATGGAAGCACAGTTTTCGAGAATGAGGGGAGAGAAGGAACGCATGCAAAAATAATAGAATTTTTTTTTTTTTGAGACAGGGTCTCACTCTGTTGCCCAGGCTGGAGTGCAGTGGTGCCATCTTCGCTCACTGCAACCTCTGCCTCTCAGGTTCAAGAGATTCTCCTGCCTCAGCCTCCCAAGTAGCTGGGAGTACAGGCTCACACCCCCACACCTAGATAATTTTTGTATTTTTCATAGAGATAGGATTTCACCATTTTGGCCAGGCTGGTCTCAAACTCCTAACCTCAAGTGATCTGCCTATCATGGCCTCTTAAAGTGCTAAATTACAAGTGTGAGCCACTGCGCCCAGCCTAGAAGTTTTTAAATGCTTTAAAAGTAACCAGTGTGAACTCACTGGTCTCCCTAAAATGCTTAAATTTTTCCTGTAACAGAAGTACAGTTTTAAGCAAGGGAGTGACAATATCAGTTATAAAAAATGGGGATTGTGGTACAAGACTAGATGCAAGAGAGAATTAGCAAGTTCTGCAGTAGTCCAGAAAAGAAGATTGAATTATTTTATATAATCACCTGCTCCTCTGTAATAGAATTATATATTCACACTCTTGCCACAGCCTTGCAGAGAAGAGGGCTAAGTGAACTTCCCCACCCCTTAGCACTGGGCTCTGCCATGTCTTCCTCTGACCACGGATGCTAATGGGCATGACTCAGGCATAAGCTTGAAATGTGCTTGTGCCGTTGGGGTAGCACTTTGAGCTCTGGGGATCTACCTTGGGGAGAACATGCCCCAGTAAGCCACTGCCCTTCAGCCTAGGCCCCAGAATGAGACAAATGCTGCAGGCCTGAATTCAAAATGCAGCCTGAAGCTCAGAGACTCTACTCTAGATTCAAGCCTCACCCAACTGAGACTCATGAGAATGAAAAGATGTTGTTCTAAGGTAGCCACTGAATTTTAGTTTCCTATAGTGTACTCTGGATTCCAAAATTCGAGATCTTTAAAACTCAGTACCCATCTCCTAACACTGCTGTCTCTGCCATTGACAGTGCTTACAAGACCATTCAGAGTTTTGAGAAAGTTCTACTTTGTTGGGTGGAATCCTTGAGGAAACCTGTTACTTTATTCCTAGAAAAAAATAGAATAATACCAACCAATTGTTTGAAAGAAAAACCTGAACTCAATGAAATAACTGCTATGCAAATGCTTACAAAATGAAAAGGTAAGGTTTTGTAATATAAATTAGGAAATTTATCAGAAGAGTTTCCACAGATTGTGTTTAGAAAATGTTTCTTTTCACAAAATGGGTTTCGGTCATACTGTAAACATCAATTACTGAATATTTGCAGAGTTGTTGTCTAACTCTATGACTTCTTGAGATGTAAAGCAAAGATGGAAAGAATGGTACAAAATGGGTTTCGGTCATACTGTAAACATCAATTACTGAATATTTGCAGAGTTGTTGTCTAACTCTATGAATTCTTGAGATGTAAAGCAAAGATGGAAAGAATGGTACAAATGTCTTACAGGCCCAATCAGGCCATCGCATCATGCTACTACCAAGAAGCTGGACTGGCTAAGCAGTACACAATCACCTGGTCAGCTGCATTCCAGTGAAGCATTGCTCAAAGCAGAAAAATCCTGTATTCCAGTAAAGCGTTGCTTAAGGCAGAAAAACCCTGTTGGGCTATGGTGTTGTGGTGTTTTTCCACGGCTCCTAAAGAGAGCACAACTTAGCTAGGTGGAAAGTTTTCCCTGAGGAGAGTGTAACTTTTCATGGTCAATCATTCTGGATGAGCTCCAATATTGAGGCAGAAAAAGAGGACCCAGGCCTTAGGTTGGGGTGAATGGGAATCTTCACTTTGGACTAGGGGTTTCTATTGGACTCTGAGTCAGGCACATGCTGGGACTTTCCTGGCAAGGAAATGCCAGCCAACCTCAAGCTGGACCAATAAGAAATCTGAGGTTCTGTGTATTTTAACAGTAGCCATTTTTATAGCAATTGTTTAAGTTACTCTCTTTGTTGCACTTTCCTTCATGATGCCTGAACCTTTAATAGTCTAGTTAACATTTTATCCTGGTCTCAATTGTGCTATGGGGAGTAAGGGAGGAGGTCTACTTTTTTCAGGTGGAGAAGAGCAAGTGTCAGTCTTGCTTGAGATCAGAAAGGCAGTAGTGGTGGTAGTCATTCTTGGAGGAAAAGGGAGTTGAGTCCATATGTTTAGTGGTCTCAGGAGGCTGGCCAATGGCACAGACAGCAGTGTGATGAGGAGACCACCTGCTCCTGAGCATATGGGAAGCAGTACCCGGGAAAACCCTCAAAAGTAAAGAAGTCTAATTTCCAGTGATTAGACTGGTAGGGGCTCAAGCTATGACAATTTTGGAATTAAAAGAAAACATGATCTTAATTTATAGTTACTAGCTGGTAAAATCTGGAACACTTAGATTATAGAAATTATTGCAAAATATTTTTCAGATTTATAAAATACTTTTTCTTTAAGATGTAAAATGAAAGAAACCTCACAAGAAAATTTTAAAATCACAATCCAAAATATGATTCTCAGAGATAAATACGTTTTTCACTTAAAAATTATATCTTTGTAAACAATAACTAACTTGTATGGCAAATTACCACTCACTTGGACACATGGAAGGGACGTAGATGACAGGAGGTTTTGTGGGGACCATTTGTAAGAAGTTACCTTTAAAAAATGTTTTTTTTTTTTTTTTTTTTTTGATGGCAAGAACATATTAATGAGACAGAGGAAATTATATTTTTGGCTTTCTAAAGATGCATTTGGCTGCTCTCTTAAAGACTACTCTCCCAAAATTAAAGCATTAAATTTGGGGGGGAAATGTATACTTTCAAAAAATGCAGAGCATTGTTTTTTGGCTAATTATTCATAGTAGCTTAAAGTCACTTCCCTAGCCAAGTAAATTGAAGAACTAGATGGGGCGGTAGGGGGGCGCGGGGGAAAGCTTTGTCTCCCTGTTCAAAAAAAGAACGTATGTCTTGTTGCCTTTGAATGAAGTTAGGTTTTAAATGATATTCTTTAATATCATTTAAAATATTTTAACTTGAAAATATGGCCAGGTGCAATGACTCACACTTGTAATCCCAGCACTTTGTGAGGCCATTGTGGGTGGATCCCTTGAGGTCAGGAGTTGAAGATCAGCCTGGCCAACATAGTGAAACCCTGTCTCCACTAAAAATACAAAATAGGAAAAAAAAAAATTAGGTGTGGTAGTACCCCTCTAATCCCAACTATTCCAGAGGGTGAGGCAGGAGAATCTCTTGAACCCAGGAGGTGGAGGTTGGGTTACCCAACCTTGCTTGGGTAACAGAGCAAGACTCTAAAAAAAATTTTAAAAGCTTTTTTTAAACAAAACTCCTAATGTTTTATTTATTCAATTCTAACATTTATAAAATCGAAGACTTGACAGATTTTTCTATGTGTATGGTCCTTTTGCTTTGCTAAGAGTTCTTAAATGAGAGTAAGGATTAGTTTCAGTATAATGTATGACAAGAAAAGAATATCCATTTCTATGAAATCTTTAAGAATAAAGGCATTCATTGGACACTCAGTACATTGCACTCTTTTGTAGTACCCTGATATGCACATTTTATGTTCAAAGCCATCTTTGGTATCTTACATAAAAGAGCAATTTGGTGATATATAAAATAATAAAACAATTACACTAATTAGTTTTCTAAGATACACATCCTTGTTTTTCATAGAAAAGATAACACAAACCTTACAAAAAGCCTTTTTTTTTTCTTGTTTTTTGAGATGGAGTCTCGCTCTGTCACCAGACTGGAGTGCAGTGGCGCGATCTGGGCTCACTGCAAGCTCCGCCTCCTGGGTTCACGCCATTCTCCTGCCTCAGCCCGCTGAGTAGCTGGGACTACAGGCGCCCGCCACCACGCCCGGCTAATTTTTTGTATTTTTTTTTAGTAGAGATGGGGTTTCACCGTGTTAGCCAGGATGGTCTCGATCTCCTGACCTTGTGATCCGCCCTCCTCGGCTTCCCAAACTGCTGGGATTACAGACGTGAGCCACCGCGCCCGGCCAAAAAGCCATTGAATCTTTTAAATGTGCTTTTAATCATTCTTAAGTGATCCCAGCTCTCAACATGTCACAAACAGGACTATTGAATGTGGAAGGCAAATGGAGACATTTTTCATTCTCAGAAAATGTAGTAACAACTGTTAATTTGGAATTTTAAGTTCTTAAGTTCTTAATATATTTTCTCTTTAGAATCAGTATTACTTTCTTGCTTTCATTCACAAGCATAGTCCAGGGCTGCTTCTTGTTAACGTATATATATTTATAGAACATATGAAGCCATGTCTGATTAGTCCTGGGCACTTGCAAGGGCCTGGTCAGAAAGGTAAACAACAGGATGTGGGGGACCTAACTCCTCAGGAATGCCAACACCCTTCTATCTAGAGGGAAAAATAAGCAACCTGCGTGCTCTACTAAAAATAAATTAATTTTATTTAAAACCCATTATTTGATCTACAAAAATAGCACACAAAATTAAATATTTCTCCTAATATAGGATGTATTAATGTTTCTTTAGTGCTTCTTAAATGTGTATCTTGTCTTTTCTTTTTTTTTGAGAGGGAGTCTTGCTCTGTTGCCCAGGCTGGAGTTCAGTGGTAATCTTGGCTCACTGCAACCTCTGCCTCCAGAGTTCAAGTGATTCTCCTGCCTCAGCCTCCCGAGTAGCTGGGATTACAGGTGCGCACCACCATGCCTGGCTAAGTTTTGTATTTTTAGTAGGGATGAGGTTTCACCATGTTGGTCAGGCTGGTCTCGAACTCCTGACCTCATGATCTGCCCACCTCAGCCTCCCAAAGTGCTGGGATTACAGGCATGAGCCAACATGCCCGGCCAAATGTGTATCTTCACAATAGTATCCTCATAAATAGAAACAGCTTGGGAGGAGTATCAGCGGATGCCAGCCAAAATAACTTCAATGCATAAAAATGAAGTGTGTTCAGACTAGAGACCTTTCTATTATTAATGAAATGGAGCACCATGAGGAAATGCAAGGAGACAAGAGTAATCACAAAGTCATGAATTCAATAGTGACTTAAAAGCAAGAGTTCCTTAGTTCACCAGCACATGACACGTACCTACTACAGTTTATTCAGTGGGATATAATGAAACAGTACTACTACTTCAAAGGAATAAAATCATTCAACTTATAGAAAAACTATTTTAATATCAGGGATATTAGGGTAAGTGACATCAAGCACCTACTGTAGTTCTTTTAATAGCTTATGCACCAAAAAAGACTCATGCCTTTCTTGGCTCCACACACACACAGGCTTTTATGAACCTTTATATAATGTATATTTTCCTTTCATCAAAACAAAACTTTAAGTTTATCATGAAGTTTGAAGTTTATCATGTCTGAACTTGCTAACTAGAGTTGAGCTTTGCAATGTGATAACATTATAAAAATATTCATACTAAAATAGAAGTTTCAGAATATAGAGAAGGCTAATTCGTCATCACCCAAAACTGCAATAACTGTATACAGCTTTGGCTCCATCTCTGTGATGCCCTTGGTACTCCTGTAATAGCCCCTTTGAAAAACTTCCAATTAAGGTAAAGCAGTTCTTCTCGTGTCTCTGTAACAAAAAGGAAAAGGAAATTTTGAAAAGAAAGTTCATTTGCAGGGCCCATTAATCTTCATTTAAGTACCTCTAGTAAAACACATGTATCATTTATTTCTGATTCTTCAGCACCTAACTAGCATTAAGTCCATTACTCAATCGGTTCTCATAAAAGCTTACTGAATAGAAAAATAAATGAAGTACAATTGTAGAATATCTACACTGTATCTATATATAGAGATATAATGTAAAGCTAAACACAGTACAAAACACTTAGTGAACGATCCACCAGAATAATGAGTCAAATAACCAGAAGCAACAAGGTGTGATTTGTTTTATTCCCTTGGAGTCTATGAAGGATTTTTGTAACTCAGCTAATATGTATAGCTAGAATTCTTTACCTGGTGTAGAAATGATCACTTTCAGATAATATTGGCAAAGTTTTTCTAGGCAAATTATCAAGAAACAAAAACTGTAGGACAGGCATAGTTAATGTTGGGGTAAAATAATTTTTTTTTTTTTTTTTTTTTTGAGACAGAGTCTCGCTCTGTCACCCAGGCTGGAGTGCAGTGGCCGGATCTCAGCTCACTGCAAGCTCCGCCTCCCGGGTTTACGCCATTCTCCGGCCTCAGCCTCCCGAGTAGCTGGGACTACAGGCGCCCGCCACCTCGCCCGGCTAGTTTTTTGTATTTCTTAATAGAGACGGGGTTTCACCGTGTTAGCCAGGATGGTCTTGATCTCCTGACCTCGTGATCCGCCCGTCTCGGCCTCCCAAAGTGCTGGGATTACAGGCTTGAGCCACCGCGCCCGGCCGAATAATTTTTAAAAAATACTGTTTCACTGTGAATTACCAACTGATCAGTGTACCTTTTGAGCACCCGTAGTGGTATTCAAGTTTGACCTCTCTCATTTTCACTGATCCTTCTGCCAAATTACCACTTCAGTCTTTGGAACTCCTTTTTATTTTTTATTCTTTGAGACAGGGTCCTGCTTTGTCACCCAGGCTGGAGTGCAGTGGCACAATGACAGCTCACTGCTGCCTCCACTTCCCTGAGCTCAGGTGATCATCCTACCTCAGCCTCCCAGGTACCTGGGACTACAGGAACGTACCACCACAACCAGCTAATTTTTGTATTTTTTGTAGGGATAGGACTTGGCCCCCTTGCACAGGCTGGTCTCAAACTTCTGGACTCAAGCGATCCACCTGCCTTGGCCTCCCAAAATGCTGGGATTACAGATGTGAGCCACTGCGCCTGGCCTGGAACTACTTTTCAAGCTATTAGATACCTACAAATATAAAACTGGTTTCTTGCAGATGTACAACCACACTTGCACCCTTATCTCCACTGCCTACCCCCCAACCCAAAACACATACTCTTCGGGGGGGGGGGAAAAAAAAAAAACAAACCAGTAGTAATAATAACAATAAAATATTGATAGCAAGTGAATAAATGGCACACAATATATTTGAAGAGGCTTTATTTGCAAAGAAATTATGCAAAAAGGAATTCATGGAGCATATATTGGAGCCATGAAACATCATTAAATCCAGAGCTATTGGGATTAATGCCCTTATGAAAAATAAAATGAAATTAAAAAGAACCCAGAGCTATTAGCTGCTAGCCTTCTACCACTACCACCATAGGCTTGGGAAGATTTGGAAGTTGATAGAAGAGGAGAGTGTATCACAGCAAGCTAGTTTAAGAGGAAGGACTAAAGACTTTCTGTGGAGTGAACATAGCCAGCTTGAGAAAACCTCACAGGGAAGTCAATATCATGTCTTCTCTCTATTCCTTCCCTCCCATCTACTAGTAGGGCTTTCCAGGGGCAAAACCCAACCAGAAGACTGGGCGGCTAGAGACTATTGATATAATGGAAACAAGTCAACCCCAGGAGGAAAAAGACAGGATAGAGAAGGATAGCAAGAGGATTTGTAGAAGAAGAGAAAAGTTATCTGACATGGCAACATTGGAAGGAGCCTGAGCAGAGCAGAAAAAGTCACTGATTTGCAACAATGAATGCTTCATAGATGGCTCTTATCTCCCCGTGGCAGAAGGCTTTGAGTGTGAAAGACCCTGGAAATAATGGGATTCTGCTCCCAGGGAACTCAACAAATACTCATTGATCAGCAGCTACTATGTGTCAATAACTATTCTAAACACTAGGGATGTGAACATGAATAAACCATGGACACTGTCCTGAGGAAGGTCATAGCCTAGGAAGAGAATGAGGCCCATAAACAGAAAATTACAACACAATATAAAAAGTCCCTTCAATGAAAATATGAACTCCTTAAGGGCATGGACTGAATCATATGCTTTTTTGTATCACCAGAACGTAGCAAAATGCTTGCCACATAGTAAGGATCAAATAAATGTTAAATAAATGAGAGGTATAGGGATTGTTCACGTAGGTAAGCTTAGAAGAGCTAGGTCTGCTCTCTGATGAATAAGCCTTCAGTTTATTTGTGAAATGGGCAAAATTTGCAGCTCACAGGTATCTTTTTACACCTCTGTTTAAAATATTTTTCATTGCTTATTCTCTAAAAATGTTGAGGGTTTCCTTTTATTTCCTACGTGCTCAGTGAAGTACTCCATCAACCTTATATGGACTGCCCTCTTTCCACTGCCACTTAAGACTTATCCCATGTACTTAGGTTCCTAGTTGTGCTATATATACACATATGTACACACACATATATACTTTTAAACACACACGTGTGTTTTGAAATTATTCAGTATATAAAATATTTAATTAGATGATAAGGAAGATACATTGAATCATTGGGAAAAGGATGGTCTACTCAAATGCTGTGGAACACTTAGCTAGCAATTTTGGGATGAAGGTAAAATTATAATCTAATCCATGCCTTGTATTACAATAATTTCAGATTGAATTAAGTTTCTAAAATGAAAAATAAAATGATAAAACTATAAGAATAAAATTTGTAAACTATGCTTATCTTAAGATAGGAAAATTTGGGTATAGAGAAAAATAACTGTTGTGAACAAAGGTGAAAAATAAATGACGAGAAAAATATTTGAAACATATATGACAAAGGTTTAACTTAATCTCCACTTCGTAACAGAGAAGAGGGTATTGTGACTAGGCTTGGAAGGCAATTGGGAAAATAACGTTTCCCCAAAATACAAATAAATCCACAAATATAAACTGTTTCTTTCCAGTGTTCTGGCTTAGTAAATGAATAGAAGACATAATGTAAAATTATACCAAGACTAGCCAGAGTGTGAACAATTTGAGGAAATACACAGGTTTGTAAAGAACCATTACAAATCAGTAAGAAAAAATAAACACTTCAATAGAAGTAAAAGGCATAAAAAAGCAATCAACAAAAAAATATAACTGGACAACAAACATGAAAAAAGATTTTTATTTTTAACCTATCAAATTGACAATGATTAAAAGAATGATTAAAATCCAGCCTGAGAAAAAATGTAGGAAAGTTAGCACTCACTTTTTTGGCGATGCAAATTACTTCAGTGTTGTGGTCAATAGACTTTTACACTGCGAATGAAAGATGGTCATGATATTGTCAAACAGAAGCCAGATTTTTAAAAATAAAACATAGTGTGGCTATTCAATAATATGAAGGAATCATGGTTAATTTGTTAATGTTTGCTATTCATATTTTTGTTTGTTTTGTAAAGGAGTTCTTATCTTTTAGAGTCACATATTAAAACATTTATGGATAAAAATAATAGATCATATAGATTTGTTTAAAATAATTTAGGGTTGGAGGATTAGAAGAAGGTATAGATAAAACAAGATGGCCAAAGACTAATAATTGTTGCTAGGCATATGGGGATTTCATTATACAGTTTTTCTACTTTCTTATAAGTTGAAAAATATTTTCCATAGTACGTTTTTAAACTGTTTATATACTAATGTCCAAATTTTATAAGACAAATGATATCATATATGCATGATGCATGGAAAAAGAACTGATGAAAGATACAAAAAGTTATCTTGGGACCAATCTTTATTTTTCTCTTTAGTTCTCATATGTTCTGAAATTTTTACTATGAACATAAGTTACTTTCTTTTTTTTTTTTTTTTTTTTTTTTGAGACGGAGTCTCGCTCTGTCACCCAGGCTGGAGTGCAGTGGTGCCATCTCGACTCACTGCCAAGCTCCACCTCCCGGGTTCACGCCATTCTCCTGCCTCAGTCTCCCAAGTAGCTGGGACTACAGGTGCCCGCCACCATGCCCGACTAATTTTTTGTATTTTTAGTAGAGGTGGGGTTTCACCGTGTTAACCAGGATGGTCTCGATCTCCTGACCTCGTGATCCGCCCGCCTTGGCCTCCCAAAGTGCTGGGATTACAGGCGTGAGCTACCGTGCCCGGCCCATAAGTTACTTTCCATAGCTAGTAAAATAATTTTTTAAAGATTATATTCATGCAGTCACCTTAATCTTACAAAACAGGAGCCATGAAAAATGAATTAATGTATATTTTTCTAGAAGACATTTTTACTCCCAGATAGTTCACCATTTTTATATTACTTCCCTTCACTCTACCTACTTTTAACTTAGGATTACCATGCATACTGGTCATTGTTTGAGATTTACTTTTCTTTCATAATTTATTTTCTATTCAATCCCTTTTCTTCTTCCTACTTGGTACATCTCAATATTAGGCCTTCATTTTAAACCACAATTACAGATTATTAACTAAATCCAACATTTTGTCCCATCATACTTTCATCTAAAACTGGTGAGAACTCATTTACAATGTGAGCTATTATATTTGTAACACAGAACAATAATTTTTACATCTTAAGATGTTTCAGATATTCAAGCAGACACCATTGTAATGGGACTTGCTGGCAGTAATGTTAAAGTCTACCAAAGTAGAACTGCATTCTAAGTGAATTTTTTTTCTTTTAATAACAGTGGACTAAATTTGCCCCCTGCAGTTAGGCAGATCAGAGTATTATAAAAACAAAAAGAAAGTGACAATTTTACAAATGGAGTGTTGCGGAGGCTGGGGGGCAGTGAAGTGGGACCTCCTCCAGTTAATTTTGAGGAACACATAACCTGTTAACCTCTCCCCACTGCAAATTTTGAAGAACATTTGTTTTGTAATAATAATAATAATGTGATCATTTATTATTATCATCACAACATTGTTTGGGCATCCTATGTGGTCACTGATCCTACTAACCATCTTCTCAGGTTTATATTAGTATACCCCTATTACAGTGGAAGAAACTGAGACTCAGGAAGATTAAGTATGTGGTTGAAAGTTGCACAGCCTGGATTCAAATCCCATGTCTGTCTTATGCCAAAGCCTGTGCTCTTTTGATTCTACTACCTTGCATTTACAGACTGAGCACGTTACACAGATTGACAGGGAATGGAGGGGAAAAATGGTGGGGGCAGGAGTGTATGTAATGTGGCAACCGTAAAGGGAGACTAAATACTCATTTAAGCTGTGGTGGTTATTCTATGCTTTCAGTAGTAAACGTGCACTACAGGAATTTATATCAACATCTTAAATTTACAAAGACATCCCTTTTGCCATTTGCTGCATACCAATATGTACTAGGATGATTCATGGATTCAGAGGATATTAAAACTAGAAGAAACAATAGAGATCATCTAATGGAATCTTTTCCTTCCCATTACACATAAAAAAAGAGGAATAAGAGAAGATTGTCAAGTGTTCCTTCAGCTGTAAGTTCAACTGCTATTGCATTTATGATAGCAAAAAACAATTGAGTGTTAATTTAATTTCGTCTGAAAACCCCTAAAATGGCATACATATCTATACATCAAGTATAGTAAATATCTCATATATTCAAGTAAATGGGTTACAATGGAAGAAGGGGCAAGACACTGAGCTGGAACTAGGAGCATAGGGCTTTGGTTTTACTCAGGTTTCTAACTAGTTTTGTGACTTTGATTACTTCAGCTGTCTTGTGAGTAAATAGAAGTAATTGGACTAAGTTCCTTTCTTTTGAGCTCTCCAAAGGGGAATAATTTTCAAGTTTTCGTATTGAGGATGCAGCTCCTTCGCTGACAAGAGCGTTTGCTTTCCCAAACTGAAAGTAAATCCACAGGTATATACTATATCTCCCCATTATCTATATATCTGTTTAGATAATGAATAGAAAACAGCAATTCCAGGCACAGTGTGAACAATGTGAGGTTATCCAGTCTTTTTAAACATTTGCACCCCAGTTAAGATAGTGTAACCTTAACTGAGTAGAAAAGAAATCAGAGTGAGAGGGAACTGATGCTCTGGGATCTTAGGTAATTGACAATCAAGACAGCCACAGAAGAATCAGAAACATTGATTTCTTTAAGTAAAAGAAAGTATAGCTACACAATATTTGCCCTATGTTCTCAATTAGGTTTTTAAAAACTAAATTTGGCCGGGCACAGTGGCTCATGCCTGTAATCCCAGCACTTTAGGAGGCCGAGGCAGGCGGATCACGAAGTCAAGAGATCGAGACCATCCTGGCCAACATGGTGAAACCCCATCTCTACTAAAAATAAAACTTTTTAAAAAAAGAATTAGCTGGGCGTGGTAGCGCACACCTGTAATACCAGCTACTTGGGAGGATGACGCAGGAGAATTGTTTGAACCCAGGTGGCGGAGGTCGCAGTGAGCCGAGATCATGCCACTGCACTCCAGGCTGGCGACAGAGCGAGACTCCGTCTCAAAAAACAAACAAACAAACAAACAAATAAACAAAAACACTAAACTAAATTTATTGTTTTACTGCCATATTTGGTTCTATTGATTTATAAATTAGTGATATAACTTATTAATATATGGCATCTACTTTTTATGTAATTCAAATAAATCTGAAAGTGGTTTAATAAATAGCTACTAAAAGACTTGATTCATGTAGTACCTGTGGGATGATGGCATTAGCTACATTTTCTTTCTTTTTTTTTTTGAGATGGAGTGTCAGGCTGGAGTGCAGTGGCATGATCTCAGTTCACTGCAAGCTCCACCTCCCGGGTTCAAGCAGTTCTCTGCCTCAGCCTCCCGAGCAGCTGGGGTTACAGGCACCTGCCACCATGCCCAGCTAATTTTTCTATTTTTAGTAGAGATGGGGTTTCACCATCTTGGCCAGGCTGGTCTTGAACTCCTGACCTCATGATCCACCCGCCTTCGCCTCCCAAAGTGCTGAGATTACAGGCGTGAGCCACTGCGCCTAGCCTATACATGTTCAGTCTTTTAAAAAATGGCCTCAATATAAAAATATGATGTTATTTCTGTAGTAACATCACAAGTGGCAGACACTGCTGGAATCTGGAAACCAAATATGCAAATCTATGACAGTCATATATTTTTTTTTTCTTTTTTTTTTACTACTCCCACTCACTAATTTGGTGATATTCCTTATACTTTTTCATTTACATATGCTTCATTCTTTGACTCAAATGATATAGTAACACAGGTGACAAGAAAAAAATGAACAATGGCTTTGTCTGCTGAGTGGTGATATCACTTATTTTCAGGGGGAAAAAACTAGGGCTATTTTAGGACCCATTTACTCTAGGGCACTGTATTGTCCCATTATTTGGAAATTCTGCTCAAGTTTAAGTACTTTTTCACAGTGTTTTTTTTGCTAGTGTGTGTATGTGTGCTGTACTTTCAAGCATGTTAACGGTAACTAGAAGTCACATGAGCTACTTTATCCACCTTATCAGATTCATTGGTAATTATTCATCCCTCTTGCCAAGAAATATTGGAAGGGCTTAATTTTCAGAATTTGAAATTGGTGTTTAGATTGAATCTCTGGAAATAAAGTCAAGCTCTGAGAAATCTCTCTTAGGGCAAATAAATATAAGCAAGTTAAAATATGGATGTGGCTGCATGTTTCATAGATAAAGTCTTCCTAGAAAGCCTTTTGATGTACCTACTGAGTTGGATGGCCTGGCAGCTCCATTGGCCATATTGCTATACTCTAATATATACATATATATTAATTTACTAAAACTTGAATACAATAATATATACTAACAGCAAACCAGGCAATGTTGGAAATGTCACTGGGTATAGACATAAGGTGTAGAAGCCAGAAATAAAAGAAGAGAAGGAAATAAAAAACAGAGGGCAAAGATAAACGTATAGTAGAGACCAAAAAAGCAGGTGTAAGGGTAGCAAACAGTACCAAAAAGAAATTTAAAATAAGACAGAGAATGGTAGTGAGAAGTATAATGTCCATTGTCACTACTTAATAGTGTAACTTATTATTTTATTCTTAAAATTGACCTGCAGTTTTTTATCATAAAAGAAGCTCATAATTATTGCATATGACATATTTAGAAAAATGGACTTCTGACAGGCTTTAAAGCTTTAAAAAAAAATTGGCATTATCACCCCCATTGAAAGTTTAAAAAAATAGACCCATGTAGGATTAAACTGTTTCCACAGTCATTCAAAAACTTTTCACAAGTCTATTCCCTGGCTCAATACAAGAATATCTTACATTGAGCAACTGTTAACATCCTTTAAAGATAGTAGTAAGTAAACTATTTGTAAAACAAATAATATTTTAAATATATAAAGGAATATATGAGTGAAATATATTCATTAAAATATTTTATTAAAATAAAGACTCACTTTGAAAAGTGGATAATTAACTCCTAGATTATATTTTTTAAATACATATCTAGTGCTCATTTACTGCATTTTCTGAGTATGGTACATCTAGGTCTTTGCTGAAATACTATATTTTTCATTTGTTTTATTTGTAGTATGTTCCAAAGCTACTTAGTTTTTAAATTAACTTATCCCACAAGTAGGCCCAACTAACATGTTCTATTTTCCTGCATATGGATTAATATGTTCTAGTCCCCATTCTGTGTGTCTTTAGACCAATGAATAGTGTTAAGGGTAATATGAAAACAAACCCTTAATTAAACATAAAAATATTCTAGAGAACTACTCAGAATAATACTGAGAGATGTTCAATGGAATATTGTTTTTCTAGTAATTGAAAAGCAATTAATAGAAAAGAGAGGCCGGGCGCGGTGGCTCAAGCCTGTAATCCCAGCACTTTGGGAGGCCGAGACGGGCGGATCACGAGGTCAGGGGATCGAGACCATCCTGGCTAACACAGTGAAACCCCGTCTCTACCAAAAAAATACAGAAAACTAGCCGGGCGAGGTGGTGGGCGCCTGTAGTCCCAGCTACTTGGGGGGCTGAGGCAGGAGAATGGCGTGAACCCGGGAGGCGGAGCTTGCAGTGAGCTGAGATCTGGCCACTGCACTCCACCCTGGGCGACCGAGTGAGACTCCGTCTCAAAAAAAAAAAAAAAAAAAAAGAAAAGAGAAACATGTAGTTCATATCGCTTTTGAGATGTAAGTCATAGCAATTTAATTGCCAGGGCTTTGTTTGTATTCTTTCGTGGTTGGGGTTTACATAGATGTTCACTCTATAATTGAAAATTTGAAGATATATCTTCTCTTTTCTCCTAGAATTTCCATTTATGTCACTAGGCTCTTTAGATCATTTCTTGTTAATGTCTTGGATGAATGAAATACAAAAGCTTTGAATTTTGTTGCTTACCAAAACATATATAACAGCATCTCTACTGAGATTTTTGTATGTTGCTGAAATTTAAACATATATTTTCTTTGGGTCGGGCGCAGTGGCTCATGCTTGTAATCCCAGCACTTTGGAAGGCCGAGGCAGGTGGATCACTTGAGGTCAGGAGTTCAAGACTTGCCTGGCCACCATGGTGAAACCTGGTCTCTGCTAAAAATACAAAAATTAGCCAGGAGTGGTGGCACGTGCCTGTAATCCCAGCTACAAGGGAGGCTGAGACAGGAGAATCACTTGAACTCAGGAGACAGAAGTTGCGGTGAGCCGAGATCATGCCACTGCACTGCAGCCTGGGTGACAGAGCAAGGCTGTCTCAAAAAATAATAATAAATAATTATATATATATGGCTTGTACCTTTTAGTTAAATGCAGAAAATACTTGATTACATGGTAAATTTTATGGATTGAAATTTGGATACGATCATTTGCCTCCAAAACCCAGAATTCATTATTTAATAGAAGAAAATAGAACCTGCAATTTCCAAAATAGAGAATTGGAAGAAAACATACCTGCCTGTTTTCTCTTCACTCTAAAGGCATTCAGCATTTTTATGTTAGCCCACTACTCCCTCGAGATGTCACTAAGTCCAGATCTGCCCTATTGATCAATTCTTCACCTTTAGGAATTTAATTATGTTATACCCCGAAATGGATCTTAAGAGAGTTTGTTTGCGGTTTTTAGTAAGGAAACCCAGATCCCCCCATTTCTAGGGAAACCTCTTTGATCTAGGAAGCTTGTCTTTCCTGTTTGGGTGTGTAGCTTAGAAAGCAAACCATAGGAAGTAGTAAGGTAGGAAGGGTAGTAGCCAAGTTAATTATCAGTTTGTAGCTAAATCACTTTATATTTTTATTCTTTATTCAATTAGCACCACTTTTAGTATTAAAAATATAAAATTTGCAAGCATAAATCCATGGAAAAGAGTGAAAATAATTTTGGACAGACAGCCTTTAGGAATTTATCTTATTACACCATGTGAACAGCTGCTTCTAGCCTTCCACCTCTACACTGTCATAACACACATTCAGATGAGGAATCAGGAAGAGAATTGCTATCATTGCTATTGCTGAGAGAATGCATAACAAAATTGATTTTCTTGTCTCTGCAAAATTTCAAAGGCTATACGTTGAGACTTTGTGGCCAACTTCATATCTGTAAACTTGTGCAGTTGAGTGTTACCTGATGCTGTATAAATAGGTGGGTAATCTGGCTTATTTAAGTTTGTGGCATGTGAGTTCAAGTAAATTCTTTTGTC
This sequence comes from Papio anubis, assembly GCF_008728515.1. Classification (NCBI taxonomy): domain Eukaryota; kingdom Metazoa; phylum Chordata; class Mammalia; order Primates; family Cercopithecidae; genus Papio; species Papio anubis. The sequence continues at coordinate 80,109,256 of NC_044980.1, forward strand.
TTTGGCCAGAATAATTCTCTTTTTCCATTAATAAATAGTCATTAATAAATGTGAATAAGACATGATCCCTGACACTGAATACTTAACAATTTCACGGGGAAGACAAACATGTAAATCAAATCAGGCAGATAATCTATCTTGAGTCTGGATCAAATAACTGGAGGAAAAACAAAGGCACTGTAGTATCACCAGTGTGGTACTCTGGGCTCTTTCAGATCATTCCAAGGGCATTATAGTTATCCTGTTGATGACCAGCAGTCTATACTGTGGTTAAAAATATAGGCCTCATCAGAGTCTCTGACTAGCTCATGGCCAAGAAGCCAGGAGCACTAAGTTAGCTTCCTTTTGTGTAATGGTGACTCAGACAATATCTCCAGGTACCATTTCATTTTTATTCTTCCTAACATACTTTATATTTGACCCCAATCACAAACCTCTTACTTTTTCTTGTTTCGTTTTGAGATGGAGTCTCGCTCTGTAGCCTAGGCTGGAGTGCATTGGCCTGATCTCAGCCCGCTGCAACCTCCATCTCCTGGGTTCAAGCAATTCTCCTGCCTCAGTCTCGCAAGTAGCTGGGATTACAGGAATGTGCTACCACTCCTGGTAATTTTTTTGTATTTTTAGTAGAGATGGGGTTTCACCATATTTGCTAGGCTGGTCTCGAACTCTTAACCTCAGGTGATCTGTCTGCATTGGCCTCCAAAGTGCTGAGATTATAGGCGTGAGCCACTGTGCCTGGACAAACCTCCTATTTTTTATTAAGTATTATTCTCCTTAAGTTCCTACTTTGGGTTTGAGTTTTAGTTCCTAAAACTTTTTTCTGGTTCTTCTTTCCAACACACCTTGTGGGCCTTCATTCTCATATCTGACCTTAATCCTAGAATTCCAGCCTAAGCCAGATGCTCAAGATCCCTTCTCACTCCAGACAGCAGTTCAGGAAATCATGGAATAGTTCATTACATCACCGTATAGCCAAAATCATTTCATATTTCTGTGGTAAAAAAGCAAAAAATAACAATACTTTTTTAAAACTAAATTTATAATCTCAGAGATATTTCTACGACATTGGCAAAACCAGGAAAAATTCAAATGCTAAAAAAATATTTTGTAGTGTCCTCTATTGTTAGTATTCCCCTGAAAGTTTTTTTTTCGGTGGGGGGAACCCTACCTGGACACTTTGTAATAGGATTTTTTTTTAATCATCAGACCATCCTCTAAATTAGTTAAGCCCTGTAAGTAATAAACAAAAACATTTAAACAGAGTTACACGGCTCAAAAATACACTTAGAATTAGTTGTAAATGTTATACGTGAAATATAAGAGGATGATGACATCCAGCAACATAACTTAAGTGGAATAGTGAGTTCTTTGTGCATGGCAGCCCAGTTTCTCAATACCTATCCATTTGCCAAAAGAGCCCCGAGTGACCCAAGCAACCCTGTATAAAAAGAGCCTGTGACTGTCTCTTCAAAGCAATTGACAAGACATGCATTGGGGCCACGCCTAATGAGACCTGAGACCTGAGACCCTTGGGCAGAATTGCTCTTCTTCCCCTGACAGGATAAGGCAGAACCATTTCCTCTGGGGGCCTCCAGGCTTCCTGCACAGGGATCCTCCTCCTTCTACACTATCAGTCTGCCTAGTACCCCATCTGGAGTAGTGAGAAGCTATTTAATTCCCTTTCTGCTAGATTTTCTTCTCTACTGGGTTTAGGGTTCATTTTGTTCTAATCACATTATACACATCTTTAAGAGAACTCTCTATGCATTCCTCTCTTTAATATATCTTGTCAAGGTAATTTCTTATGCCATTATTTGCTAACATTAAAGGAATAGGCTACGTTTGTGCTTCTTCAGTCAAAGCACATATACCCATGGTTTATGCAGTAATGTAGTGGGTACTTAAAACCACAGAAGAAATATATCACATCTACCAGTAAAATCTACAATTTTACTTGATGGAGAGGAATTTGCAAATCTACCCCACTATGACCTAGAAAGTACTATGTGATTTGTATCTCCTCTCCACTTTTTCTTCTCTGACCTCAACTGCTACTATTCAACCCCTCACTCAAGATGTTCCCATCACACTGGCCTCCTCATTGTTCCTTAAACAACTCATGCTTCTGCCTCAGGGACTTTGCATTTACTGTTCATTCTATTTGAAATGCTCTTCTCAGAAATATTTGCATGGTTTGCTACCTCACTTCAAGCCTTTACTCAATGTGATTGTCTCAATGAGAATTTTCCTGACCACCCTATCAAAATTGCACATCACTATCCTATATTTCCTACCCCCTTCATGTTTGATTTATGTTTCCTTATTTATGTAGAAAGGACTGTATGTTTTATTATGACATGTTTGTTATCTGTATCTTCTGTGAAAATGCAAGCTACATAAGAGTAGAGTTTTAAAAATTTATTATACAAAGACCTATAAAAATAGGAAGACTATTATAGTGAACCTCCATAGGAATAATACTATAGTGGACTACCATTATCACTCAGGTTCAAAAAATTTTAATATTTTTACCAATTACATCTCCTCTATCTCTCTACAATAGTTTTTCCTTGAGGTATTTTCAAGCAAATCTTAGACATAAGATTTCATGTTATTTCACCTATAAAATCTTCAGTATATATCTCTTCCTGATAAAGCATTGTTTTGTAGTATTTGAAATCATCATACCATTATCACATCAAATTAAATTAACAATAACCCTTTGTGTCATTTATTTGTATTTTGAATTCAAATTGCCTGATTATCTCAACAATGTCTCTTTACATTTAATTCATTTGAATTGGGATCCTAACAAGACCCACATGCTGCATTTGGCTTTTTATGTCTTAAATCTCTTCCCCCTACTTCTGTATTCCTTCCATGCTATTGATTTGTTGGAAACCCAGTACATTTGTCCTCTAGCATGTCTCATATTCTAAATTTGACAGATTGCTTACCACTTAATATTTTCTATAATCTGGTTGTTGTTATATACAGAAGTCTAATTAGATTCAGGTTCATTTTTATAGGCAAGAATTCTGTTTTACTTCCTGTTGTGTCTCATGATGGGGCACAAAATGAGGGGTTGGCACCCTTTTAGTGATGCTAAGATAAATCAGAAGGTTAGGGTGATATCAGCCTGATGATTTATCCATGATGAAGTTCCCACCAACAGTTTAGCTAATGGTTTAGTATCTATCCATTGATGATTATTGCCTTCATTAATAATTTTATTTAATCACTTCTTTTGCATTTATTATCTAAATTCATTAATAAGAAGAGAGGTTTCTCATATCAACTGTTGTTCAAGTGGAATAAATGTCTGATCTTTTGTTAGCTGGCAGCATAATGACTTGGTGCCCCAGCAAATTTCAAGTTATTTAATACCTTGGGGTTAGTTTGTTTTGTTTGGCATTGTTATTTTTTGGTGGTTTTTTTTTTTTTGTCTCATAATGGACTCACACATTCTTACATATTTGTGTTTTGATCTAGTATAGCCATTAATATTTTGTTTTGTTTTGGTTTTGGGGAGGGTTGTTTCGTTTTGTTTGAGATGGAGTCTCACTCTGTCACCCAGGCTGGAGTCCAGTGGCACCATTTCAGCTCACTGCAACTTCCATCTCACAGGTTCAAATGAGTATCCTGCCTCAGCCTCCTGAATAGCTGGGCTTACAGGCATGCGCCACCATGCCTGGCTAATTTTTTAAATATTTCTAGTAGAGACAAGGTTTTACCATGTTGGCCAGGCTGGTCTCTAACTCCTGACCTCAAGTGATCCGCTTGTCTTGGCCTCCCAAAATGCTGGGATTACAGGCGTGAGCCACCGTGCCTGGCCTGGTCATTTATCTTTTTTGATGCTCAAATTGTCTCAGGTAGACTTCTAGGACCAACTTCAAGTGGATGATGTATACATTTAATGTGACCACATTAGTATTGGATAGCTTTCATGCTTTTTGGCACAAGATATCCCAGGCGAATCTTAAACATTTTCTGTTATAGATCTAGAATCGCCATTCTCTAAGGAGACTTGATTTCTTTTAGTGGAAAACGATATTTTAGAATGTTGCTAAATTTTCATTGTTTCTAAGCCTTTTCAGAGACCTAGCTGGCAAATTAGTAAAATATTTTATTTGGGTAGGTAAAGGGCAGAATCATGAATGCTAACTGATATTTCAAATTCAAATATAAAATCACAAGGTATTTTACTATTTTATACTTGTTTCCTTCTTGTATGGAAACCCTTGGTTCCTAAAACATTAACATAATTACTGAATACTTTATCTTACAATATATTTTAGTTTCAAAATGACAGTACGTATAATAGTAAGACTCCTCTTTGCAGTTTACAGGTTATTTTGCAATTCTTTTTTTGTCATCGCATTAGAGATAGATAAAATATCATTTTTTAAATCACTTGATATAATTAGTTTGCCAACATGGTTATATAACCAACTTTTTAATGCCACTAAGTTCATTTGTTTCATTATTTATTATTTTAATTCTTTAAGAATTTTTTCCCTTTTTAATTTAATGTGGTTTTTAATTATGTAAAACAGTCAAACCTTTATACAAAGTACATTCTCTAAAGTCCCACCTCCATGACTGACTGTGCCACAATGTTCCTCTTCTTTCTCCCCATAGGTAAGAATTTTTATTAGTTTCTGACTTATCTTTCCATTGTTTATTCCCGGACATACAAGCAAAGATATAATTTGGATTTTCATATCTGCTTCTATACTTACATTAAACATAGCATATTTCAAATACTATAAACTGACCTTGCTTTTTTCAACAGAGTAATAAATATTAAGATATTGCAAATGGGCCAGCGCTGTGGCTCACACCTGTAATCCCAGCACTTTGGGAGGCCAAGGTGCGCGGGTCACGAGGTCAGGAGATCGAGACCATCCTGGCTAACATGGTGAAACCCATCTCTACTAAAATACAAAATGTGTGTGTGTGTGTGTGTGTGTGTGTGTGTATAAAAAATCTGGGTGTGGTAGCACATGCCTGTAGTCCCAGCTACTCAGGAGGCTAAGGCAGGGGAATCGCTTGAACCCAGGAGACTAAGGTTGCAGTGAGCCAAGATCGCGCTGCTGCACTCCAGCCTGGTGACAGAGCAAGACTCCATCTCAAAAAAAAAAAAAAAAAAAAAAGGTACTGCAAATGAAATTATATGGAAATCCTCCTCATTCCTTTTTATATCTACAAAGTAATCCACTGGGTGAATGTGTCCTATTTTATTCAACCGTTGCCTTATTGATGGGCATTCGGGTTGGTCCTTTCATTATTACAAATACTATAATATTTGTATGTATTTGTGTGTATGGCATTTTGTATTTTTTTCAGTACATCTTTAGGATTCCCAGAGATGAGATTACCAGGGTAAACATATATGTAAATTTTCTAAATATAAGGCACAGATTTTCTTTTCCAGAATCTAGAAGACTGTCTCAATAATGTTAAATAATTGATTAATTTTATGTTCTCACAAATATAGTGTAGATGGGTAGCTTTCAGGTTTTTCTAAGGAGGACTCATAGAAGAAGGATATTTTGGCTACCATAACTTGGTAAACAGACATCAAAAGCACCTAACTACTCTATATATGTGAATCTTAGACAGTATTTCAAAAATTAATATTATTCAAAGAGGGAGGTTCCAGAGAATGGGCATTTAAAGTTGCATTCCAATTTTCTTTGTAGATGAAATCTCTAAAGTTTTCTAAATGTGATAGGCTTCTGAGAGAGACCCTACCTAGGATTAACAGAGTTAATACTGATGATATGAATATCATTTATTTGAAAGGCCTTAGCTGATTTGATTACATTATTAAAGGGTCATCTGGGAAATTTACTTCTCACTTTTTCAGGATGCAGATAGCAGCTGCTATATGCTCCAAAATGAAGTGGAAATGAGGCAGAATATAAAGAAAATACTCCATCTAGAATATGTAACCATCATTAATAAGATTAGTCAACCTATCACTAACACTGTCTTTCAATAGATAATCAGTACTTATTCTATTGACAATGTGCTTGACATAGGATAATATGTTTAAATTCTAATGGTGTTCTAAAAAGAGAATAAAATTTATCTATTTCTCTAATATAATCCTGAGATTGATTAACCCTAAGTTTAGATGAAATGTCTCATTTTTTTGAAAATAGAACAATCATTTGTCAGAACTAGATTAATATATTTTCAAACTCTCCACTTATTCAGCAATTACACAATGTCTTTTATATTGATATATTGGTAGTTGTGATAGTGACAAGAAGCAGCCAAATGCCTAGGCAGATAAGGGCAGGTTCCCAGTGAAAACCAACCTCCAAGCCAAAGACAGTTTAAAGCCTGAAAGTCAAGCTACAAGTTAAATCCTCAGACCAGATTGAGAACTTGTCTTCCTGTTTGATGTGCTTTCCTCTGATTGGACCCCACTGTTCAGCTGTTTTACATATACCTACCATTTCCTCATTGGTTTTCTACACTGTCATGCCCACTTTTGAGTGGTGTCTTCGCTTTAACCTTTTTTGCATACTCACAAACCAATCAGCATGCACTCCCCATCCTGTGCCTTTAAAGACCCCAGACTCAGTCAGTAAAGGGGGAGATAACCTGACTACAGGGTAGAGACAACCTGACTTTGGGCAAGACAACCTGCCCTTCTCATTCTCTCTCCAGCTCCCCTCTCTTCTGAGAGCTGTTTTCATTGCTCAATGAAATTATTCTCCTCCCTCTTTACCTTTCAATGTCCAGTGTATCCTCATTCTTCTTGGGCACAGTATAAAGAGCTCAGGAACTGCCGAACGTGGGTACAAGCTGTAACACAGGCAAGCTGGGGCACTCAAGTGTGGTGGAGCGAGGCCTGGGTGGGGCATTGCCAGCCAGGGGTCTCTGGCTTGCAAAATGACCGAGAAGAAAAATTCTACGTCAGTTGTATTATAAGAAAACAAACTTACCAGTATGAAATTATTGTGAAACAAACAAATCCACCATTGGCTAGCTAAGTTTGTCTGTAAAAACTTTCTATTTAAATTATTTTCCACTTTACTATCCCTTGACACCTTCAGATATCTGTTCTATCATATCATTTCATTGTGTCTTTGCAATCATGAACTGTCAGTATGTACTAGAATTAAAATAATTTAAAAATGGGAATGTATTCTGGCAGCCAGCATGTAAAACGGCTTCCAATGATCACCTCTTCCTGGTGTTAGAAACTTCATGTAATCCTCTCCCATATTACACCATAGTTAATCTGTGTGGCCAAAACAATATGAGAGAAATAATCATCTCTGAGATTAGGTTGTCAAAGACACGCAACTTCCAACTCCAATGCTGTCTCTCTCCTTCAGATCATTTGGCCTGGTTGCCATGTTGTTTATAGCAAACATCTTTCACACACTGAATTGAGCTCAGTAACTAGAAGGCTTCAGTCTTAAAAAATATGTGAGATAGGAAACAAAGTGTTGGCTTGCATACCTGTACATAAAGCTCACACTCAAAGGTGCTCATGAGAGAAGGGACTCATAACATTTGTTCACCAAATGTGCCCATATCCTGGCTTGGAGTTTAAATCCAAATTAGCCACAGAGTCCTGGAAAATCTAAGGAAAAGGTAAATAAGTAAATAACATCCTAGATTATTGGTTCTGACCAATATCACTTATAAATGTCAATTCATAAATCTTAAGGGTTTTGTTTTGTTTTGTTTTGTTTTTGAGACAGAGACTCGCTGTGTCACCCAGGCTGGAGTGCAGCACTACAATCTTGGCTCACTGCATCCTCAGCCTCCCGGGTTCAAGCAATTTTCCTGCCTCAGCCTCCCAAGTAGCTAGGACTAGAGGTACCCGCTACCACGCATAGCTAATTTTTGTATTTTTAGTAGAGACGGGGTTTCACTATGTTGGTTAAGCTGGTCTTGAACTCCTGACCTTGTGATCCACCCGCCTTGCCCTCCCAAAGCGCTGGGATTACAGGCATGAGTCACTGTGCCTGGCCAAATCTTAAGGTTTAACAATTACCATCCAAAAACACCGTTAAAAAAACAACTGCACTGAGAAAGAGATTCTAAAAATTCAAAGATGACTGAATATTGGAAAACTGATGAATATAATGAATTATATTAAAACATTTCAGGAGAAATGTCATATCAGTATCTTCTGATGTCAAAAATTCAACCCCAATTCTTATTAAGATCACTCAGCTGAATTTTTGTATTATATATCAATAAAATACATACATATACAAACATCTCAGCATATATATGCACAGATATATATATGTATTCACATATATCCATTTATAAACATATATACATATACATACATATAGGTATTTATATTTATAAACTTGTATGTACATATACATATGTAAACATATGTATGTATATATTTGTATGTGTCTATATATATTACAAAAAATCAGCATCATACTGAAAGGCAAAACATTGGCATTATTTTCACTTAACTCAGGAAAAAGGTAAGGATGTATTTTGTCATTACTGCTATTTAATATTATACTTGAAATATTAGCCAATGTGATAAAAATGAAAAAAGAATTACACATAGAAGTATTTTTTATTTTGTTGCTTTCCCAAGCAAAGAAGAGTCTATATGCAGAGATATTTTAATAGAGAAAGTAAAACTATCACTATTTGTAGACGGTATATTGTATAACTGAAAACTCAGAATTTCCCATAAACTAAAAACAATTAGGAAATTCAGTGAAGTAGTAGGGTATCAAATTAATATATATGTATCAATAGTCCATTTTTACAAACAATAACCTGAGAGAGGATAAAATAGAAGAAAAGAACTAATGCAAAACAGCAACAGAAAAAGATAAAAACAATTAGGAATAAACAGTTATTCCTAAAATAACTTGAAACATAACGTTTTTAAAATCCATAATTTATTTTTACAAAAACATAAGCACTTTTAAAGGACCTAAAAGTAGATTTGAATAAATGAAATGTCATTCCATGTTTTTAGATGGGAAAACACATCATTAAGATCTTAATTCCATCTAACTTAATTCATAAATTCAACAAAATCTCAATAAAATTCCAAAAGAATTTTGTAAAAGAAGTAGCCAAACTGATATCAAGTTCATATAGAAAAGTTATAACTAAGGAGTGGCTAGGAAAACTTTTAAAAAGAAGGGCAATAAGGATCAACTAACCTTATCACATATTAAGTTATATTATAAAGATCTGATCATTAAAATAGTGTAGTAATGTTACATAAATAGAAAAACCAATGGAGTAAAATGGAAAGTCCAGAAATAGACTCAAATGCACGCAAGAATTCAGTGGCATCTGAAATCAGTGAGACAAAGATGGACTTTTAAATAAATGCTGTTGGAAAAACTGAATAGCCCAGATAAGGGTGGATCACACTAAGATAAATTCTCAAAGGATGTAAGATTTAAATGTAAAAAGTAAGATTATAAAAATACAAGAAGAGGTCAAGTGTGGTGGCGCTAGCCTGTAATCACAGCACTTTGGGAGGCCAAGGTGGGAGGATCACTTGAACCCAGGAGTTTGAGACTAATCTAAGCAACATAGTGAGACCCCCACCTCTGCCAAAGAAAAAATAATGAGCTGGGCATGATGTCTGCAGTCCTAGTTACCCGGGAGGCTGAGACGAGGATTGCTTGAGCTCAAGAGTTCAAGGCTACAGTAAGCTATGATCATGCCACTGCACTCCAGCATGGGCAACAGAGTGAAACGGAGAGAGGGAGGGAGAGAGAGAGAGCAGAAAGAGAGAGGAAGGAAGAAAGAAAAGAAAGGAAAGGAAGGAAGAAAATAAAAGAAAAAATGAAAATAGTTAATAGCTCTTACAATTTAAAAAAAAAAAAAAAATTTGAGGAAGAGACAAAAAGCTCCAATAGAAGAATAGATATCCTTTGCAAATTGGCAAAGGATATCAATAGACAATTCACAGAAAAAGAAATAAAAATTTCCTTTTGATATGGTTTGGCTCTGTGTCCCCACCCAAATATCATCTTGAATTGTAATCCCTATGTGTTGAGAGAGGGATCTGGTGGTAGGTGATTGGATCATGGGGGCGGTTTCCCCCATGCTGTTCTTATGATAATGAGTGAGTTCTCAGGAGATCTGGTGGTTTAAAAATGTTTGATACTTACCCCCCGTATTACTTTCTCTCTCTGCTGCTGCCATGTAAAGCATGCCTTGCTTCTCTTTCACCTTCAGCCATGATTGTAAGTTTCCTGAGTCCTCCCCAACCATGTGGAACTGTGAGTCAATTAAAACTTTTTTCTTGGCTGAGCATGGTGGCTCATGCCTGTAATTCCAGCACTTTGGGAGGCTGAAGCAGAAGGGTTGTTGGCACCCAAAAGTTCAAGACCAGCCTGGCCAACATAGTGAGACCCTGTCTCTAAAATAAATCAATAAAAACAGATAAAAGAAAAACTTTTTCTTTATAAATTACCCAGTCTCCAGTAGTTTCTTTATAGTAGTGTGAAAATGGACTCATAAACCTTTAAACATATGAAAAATTCCTGTATATCAAAAGACATGATATATAGAAAAATAAATTCAGGAAGACATCTACAGAGATTATCATCTGCAGTCACACTAAAATTAATAAGAAAAGGATGAACAACTCACTAGAAGAAAGGGGCAAAATACTTGAACTGGTAATATTAATTGCCAATAAATATATGAAAAGAATTCCATTTCAATACCAATTAAAAACAATAATACACTGTTTTGTACCCATCAACTTGTCAAAAATGTAAAGTCATTGCTAAAAGTTAGAGACAACTGGCCAGGTGCGGTGGCTCATGCCTGTAATCCCAGCACTTTGGGAGGCTGAGGTGGGTGGATCACGAGGTCAGGAGTTCAAGATCAGCCTGGCCAACATGGTGAAATCCCTTCTCTACTAAAAACTACAAAAACTAGCCAGGTATGGTGGCATGCACCTGTGACCCCAGCTACTGGGGAGGCTGAAGCAGAAGAATAGCTTGAACCTGGGAGGTGGAGGTTGCAGTGAGCCATGATTGCGTCACTGCACTCCAACCTGGGCGATAGGGTGAGACTTCGTCTCAAAAAAAAAAAAAAAAAATAGAGACAACCTAAACATCTATAAACACAAGATGGATCAAAAATTTAAAAAGCAATGAAAATAATGTTGACTGAAAATGTAAATTTTCACAACAGCATATAAAATTTCAAAACATGGCAACACTAAATATTGCTTTGAGACACACATATATATAGTAAACATATAAAAATGTAAATGGGAATGATAAACACAAATTCAAGATTCAGAAGGAAAAGCAAGGGAATGGGATTAGGAGATATAATTAAGGGTCTAATTACGTTTACCACGTTCTGCTTCTTAAGCTAAATGATAAATACATACATTTTCATTTTCTCTTTGTAGTTCTTATATATGTGAAATAGTTCAGGAAAAAAGAGATTAGGAGGAAAAACAAACCTTTTGAAATCAGGACAAAACTTAATTCCAACTTTATCTCTGCAACATAGTTGCTGTGGAAACTTGAACAGATTACTTAGCTTCCCTAAACTTCAGTTTCCTCATCCGTAAAATAAGTATTTTTTTTTTTTTTTTTCTGAGATGGAGTCTCACTCTGTCACCCAGGCTGGAGTGCGGTGGCAGGATCTCAACTCACTGCAACCTCCACCTCCCGGGTTCAAGCAATTGTCATGCCTCAGCCTCCCGGGTACTTGGGATTTCAGGCGTCCGCCCAACTAATTTTTGTAGTTTTAGTAGAGATGGGGTTTCACCATGTTGGCCAGGCTGGTCTCGAACTCCTGACCTCGGGTGATCCACCCACCTCGGCCTCCCAAAGTGCTGGGATCACACGTGTGAACCACAATGCCCAGCCAAAATAAGGATAATAGTATTATACCAACTTCCTGAAACAGTGCCTCTGTATTCAGCAAAGTAACTAGCATGTGGTATTCACTTAATATACTTGATATTTTTCCTGAATTATTTCAATAAAGTCAATATTAGTGTCTGTACATATGCATTTCCAATGTGTGTGTATGTATGTATGTGTATGTGTGTACGGGGTGTGTGTGTGTGGAATGTATATATATATCAGTTTCTTGGAAGCGCACAGCTGCACTTGTGTTCTTAGACTCCAGCATCCTTTTTTACATGTAACCTTTTAATTTTGCACTTCCTGTTATAATTTTAAACATAGAATGAACAATTTCTAGACAATCAATAGAACAGCTGCTAGGGGAAAAAATAGAAATTAAATGGCCAAATGATTGAAGGCTGACACTTAAAAGAATAGTTTTACAGTGAACAGCTGTGTATCCTAGAAATAAAATATGTGATAAATACATGTTAACAAAGAGCAAAAACTGCTGTCTAATATTGAAAATTTATGGCTACAGAGCTGAAAACTATTGGAAAATAATGACAAGATTTCAGTTTTGATAATATTTCAAATGGGTTATAGTTACAAGAAACAGAGAAAATAATAATAAACCACCTTACAGAGTATAAATTTTGTGGCATAAATGAGCAGTATGAAAATATTTTAGATATTTTAAGCTTTTAAAATATGTTTTGAATATTGAACAATAAATGTAGGTCACTGTAAATGGCAGTGCTCTCCTTTGTCTCTAACAATTTGTCTCTGTTCTTGTGCTCTGCTCTTGGTCTATGAACAGACATCACACTCTGCATCCCTTTTACACACAGACACACACACACACACACACACACACACACCCCATAATAATAATGACGTAGTCTTTATTTCTTCTCTGTGTTATGGGAAAGCTGTGGAATCAGAAAGCCTGAGTACCCTTCTGTGAGGTCACATTTGTTGCAAGGGAGTTTTTGCCTCTCTGAATTATGGTTTTCTTATTGTAAAATAGAGATTAAAATGAGCTAACATATAACACAGGACTCTGAAAAAACCTTTGAAGCATCACCCAAAACCAAAATATTATGAATCTAAGAAAACACAGTGAACTTGGTAGTAAAAGGACTCGTTTCTAAGCAGTTTTTCTCCCAGGAAACAAAACAAACCTTTAGTTAATATAGTTTCCTGTATTTGTACCTACTAGCTACAGGAAAAGCAGACATATATAAAATCTCTCTATTGCATTCCTTAGCTGATGTGTACTTCTCGTACATGTGGATAGCATAAGCCTTCATTTATTCATTTAACAAATGCTAAACGAGTACCCTTTGTACCTTTCACATGTCAGACACTGTACTAGTTATTTTGAGCACATTCATAAGGAAAAAATAAAAATCGTTGCCCTTTTGAAGCTTAGCATTCCATCTGGGAATAGAAGGAGGATGGGGGAAGGAAGCAAGAGATCATAAATAATAAATAATGAAAATAACTGAAATTTGCCATGTATTAGAAGATCATAAGTGCTATGGAAAAAAAGGAGTACATCGGAATAAAGTGGATGAGGAGGGTTTGGGGGAAGGGATCATCAGCTGGGGTGGAAGGAGGAGGGTGGCTGCATCATCTAATGGGAAGGTCTCAATGGGAAAGTGACATTTGAGCAAAGACTTGAAGGGTGAGGAATATCTGGGGAAGAGCAGTCCATGAAAGGAAAGAACCAGGCCCAAAGCCCCAAGGTGAAGCTTTCCTGGCATGTTTGAGAATAACAAAAGGGTGCTTGTGTTGAGATGAGTAAGTCAGAGATTATCAGGAGAGGAGGTCAGAAAATAACCTCCTACCTAAAATCTATGACTCTTACCAAAAATTTCAAGGGTAAACCTCTTTGTTCTGTATATTTGTAAAGCAAGAAGCCTTCCATTTTTGTTCCATTGCCTAGAATTGTTTCAATGAATACTTGACCATTTCTCAGGTGTCACACCTCATTGGCAGAATAACACACTTGGTATCCTGCCTTTTCACTATTCACCTTCATCCCTTTCCCTCTTTTGTCACTACAATTGGCTTTAAAAAGCAGGAGCACCTCTTAGCCACAAATTCGTGTTAAAAGCTGGGTTTTATCCTTGCTCTCCATCAAAGTCTCTCTAAATTGTTATTCCACAAGAAAATCCTCTCTTTCTCTATATGCCCTTCATCAAGCTGCCCCAAGGAAAACAACCATTAGCAAGAGAGAAAACTCAGTGGGTCCTTGTTCCTATTTCACTACAGGGGATAACATGATGAACCTAAGTTACAGATCACATAATTTACAAATCGAGTACATCTCCCCACATTAAAGTTAAAGAAATGGAGACCCAAAGGTGTTCACTGCTTTTCTTTCATCACAAGAAATCATGATGTATTGTAACCCCAATTTGCACTCATTCCTACTCCCTTCTCTTATCTCAACAAGAAAGGAAATCTTACAGCACTACTCTCTAACACAGAAGAGGAACTGTGCTCTCCTACATCACATTTTCTTCCTCAGTTCAGACTCTGCTTCAGTGGTTTAAATTTATATTTATCAGACAGTGCTATCTGGTATGTTGCCAGGTATATACTAGAAAAGGTTCAGATCTTTGTGAAGAAATTTAATAAAATATAAACTGTTTGTGTCAAGATTTTAAAAAAGAAAAATTCAGAATACCTGATCTTTAGGAAAAGATTTTTGTACAGTTATAATTGTTTTCTAACACCTTCTGGAATACATTATTATACCATTTTGGGCACATTTGAGTAATAACTTTTTCATTCACTTTATCCAAATCCTAACATCATCCAGATCAAGAATTAAATTATCTTGTTCAGGCTTCTACTTATAAGTAGCTAAATGTCAAAATAATTTTAAAATGTATTAAGAAGAATGAACATAGAGAAAACAACATCTATCCAGTATGGCAGGTTCCTCTGTATGCGATCTTGTATATAATAAAAAAACATGTTGCTGTGGAATTTAGCAAAAGGAGGGCATTTGAGAGAGCTTGCATACTTTCCCAACAAATTCTGAAAACGTGTTGTTATCTATTCTTACCTAGCCTTTACCACCAGTTTGCTTCTCTCTGATTTATGCCTCACCTCCACTCTGAACCTAAACACACACACACAACCTTCCTTTACAGCAAATGCTGTATTCTCTAACAACAATGGGCAGAATCGTCATCACTTTACAAATATCTGAGCAGTAGACAGACATTGTTTCTGAGCCCTTCCCTCAGACAAGATGAAGCTGATTTTTTCCACCTTGCTTAGAAAACCTAAGGCTTACCCTGGTGTGGGTCATCCTACGGGCTCCCCTGAGAAGAGTGAAATGGATTGAGCAAACACCTCTTACAAAGTTTTCTTGTCCCAGTTTTCAAGATCAATATGACTCTTCTTTGACCAAAATAATTATATCAACCAGTCAATGACAAAGGATAGAGGAAAATCAAAAGTGAACCACAATCATGAGAAATATTAGCAAATTTGACAATGTAATGAGTTTGTCTTTGTAAAACTACAAAATTTTCATACATCAAAAAATATCATAAATACATATAGCGTATCTCTGGAAGAGAATACAGGAACTGTATTTCAGCGGTTGTTTCCACTGAAGAGAACTGAGGGATTCATTCTAAAGGGAGCAGCCTACTACCCTGACATAGTATAGCAAAAGGCAGTCTCATCAATTGCTGGTGAAAGTCTAAAGTGGACGGCCTATAAAAAAAAAGCAATTTGCAGTATCTACCAAGAACCTTATAATTTTCATGACTTTGATCTCAGTAATTCCATTTTTGGAATTTAATCTTAAGAAATAATCTGAAATGTGAAGAATAGTTCTTATGGCAAAATATATTGCTGAAAGTATTTTTTATAAAAGTGAAAATATGGGAAAACTTAAAAGGCTCAAATTAAGGGAATGGTCATAATAAAGTATAGTTCAATCACATAATAAAATTGTATCTAGTTGTAGATTTAACAAGGTTATGCACAAGTAAAATGACTATTTTTGTTTAATTTACAGAATGATCTTGACTAAAATGCTTTTATAAAAATTTGAAGAAAATATGCTGAAATGTTAACAGTAATTATCTTAAGGTGCTAGAATTTGGGGCAATACTTATTTTCTTTTTTAAACTTTTTATTTTCCTCAATAGAAGACATACAAAAAATAAAGTTCCATTTTAAACAAAAAGGATTGGAGGTGAAGCGGGGAGAGAGAGAGATGAAGAGAGAAACTATTTTTCTTCGCCATAGCTCCCAAGCCAAATACAAAAAGAGCCAACATCTGGGAAATACAAAGCAATCACTAAATCCTCGAATGCCTGCCTGCTGCAGTGGACACTGTTGATACCTTTGTATAGGTCATTAAATCCCTCCCCTATCTGCTGCCAGGGCAAGACTAGTGACTGACACCTATGACCTTCTCCAGAGATTTGCCCTTGGCTGACGCAGGAGTACAAAACCAAACACCCTTACCTCAAGCAAGGATAACTTTAAGATGCAATTATTCTCCCTGGCTGCTATGGACCAGGCCAGGACTAAGCAATCCAAGATCACAACCTTCTTCCTCCACTCACTTGCAGGTTTTTTGTGGTAAGCACTCCCTCAATGAATCATGTGCACCTGGGTCCCTCTCTCAGTCTCTGCTTCTAGTGGACTGGCCTGAGACATCTACCACAGGCAAGGCATGAAAAATACCTTGTCTCTTGTTTGGCTAAACAAAATGGGCATATATAATTACAAAGTTAATTTCTGATTAATGCCACCAGTGATTTGGTCATAATTCTGCATTGTACCTTACAGATACAGTAGCCAGGAGGGCTTCACAGGAGAGTGGTAGTTTATGTAGAGATTAGGGAAGCATTCTAGAAAAAAAAAAAAAAAGAAGAAGAAGAAATCACAGGGAATGTCTGAGCAATACCTGAAACTTTTCAAAGTGTGATATGCTCTTCTCTTCAGGGCAGCTGCAATACAAAGAGGAGTGTCTTGGTTTCAGTGGCACCAGGCTTCCTTGGCCCTCCTCTTAGTTCTCTACTGGACCTCTATTCAATTCTATTTGTAGGATTCTCTAGTGTGCCCTCCATGAATGTTGGTGTACCTCAAGGCTCTATCCTTTGCCTTTTCTTCTTGTCCACACCGCCTAGGCAGTTTCATCTGCAAATATGTAACTACCATCTATAAACTCACCTATAAACACATACCCACATCCCTGCTAAGCTCCAGGGCCCTATGCCCAATAGCACACTCTCCATAGCAGCTGAAAAGTCACTCATGCATCTTGCAGTTATCACTTACCAAAATTGAACTCAACACCCCCACACCTACTCTACCTTCTAAATTGATTATCTCAGGAAAATATACCATCATCCATGTAGTTGCATAAGACAAATCTCAAAGATATCTTACGTTTCTCTCTCTCCTATCCAGCCCCAACATCCCACATCAAATCAGTTACCAAGATGGTGAATTCTACATTTCAAGACATCTCATAACTCTCCCTTCCATTTCCTTGTGTCTGTTCTGGTTCAGGCATTTATCATTTGTCACTGAGATTACTGCACAAGCCCCCTTACAGATTTCCCAAGCCTTCGTATTGTCCTCATTCAGTCCATTCTCCATAGTACTGTCAGAATGATATTTTTAATGCAAAAAGATGACTATGACACTCTCAAGTTTAAGACACTCAAACGTTTTCAGCTACTTTAGGGCATAAAAATCTAATCCCATTTGCATGGCATGAAAAGTTCTTCTCACTCTGATTTTGGCCTATTTATTCAGGGTTATCTCTTGCCACTTCCTTGCTCAGACTTTACTCCCCTGAAATACTGAACCATTTGCAGCATCATGAATGATTCAAGTTCTATATGTTTGCACCTTTATTATACACTACTCCCTCTATGGGAATGTTCTCCTCCGACTCTGTCCCCTTTGTCAAAATACCTCAAACACTTTTCATTGCCAGCTCAGTCATTATCTTCTTCGTAAAACCTTTTCTTGCTCTTGCAAGTAGGGTTAGATAATCCTTTTCCTATTTCTCTATTTTTTGTACATACATTTATTATAGCAGCTATAGAGATATCTCTTTCAGATATTATCAAAACTAATTGATTGGAAGTCAATGGTGCTGTTTATAGTAAAAGAGCATCATACTGTATTCTCTCTGTTTGCATGGTTATCTCCTTAAGAAACTCCCTGCTTTGACAATGGGACATAGAATCTTCATCTCAGTAACCCCAGAGCCTAATATAATCATGGGGGCCCACTAGCTCTCAGTTAACATTTATTAAATTAATGAAAACTTATATTATCTGTATCAGTCATGCAATCCATAATGATCAATAATATCATAGTTGTTACTCTCCACTTCCCACATCCAACATATCCAAAAACAAAATGAGAATAATTCAACCTCTTTTGTAGTGTAGTTAAATTTTTAAAAATGAACTGGATTTAGGTATGTCTATTTGTACATAAAGATAGAGCTATTGGCACAGTTATGAACCAACTGAATTATATCTTAGTATATCACAACGATTAATACTGATGTAAAGATAGTAAGACAAAAAAACATTTCAGGTCAGATTTAAGATTTTACATCAAATTATCACTGGTGGAAAACCAACAGATTCTATATCAGATGGATCCCAGGAGAAGTGTAGGTCTCACACAATGTGGAATAAAAATTACAGAGTTTACAAAATCATTGTCAGCAATATGCATGTGTGTATGTGTGCGTGCATGCATGCGTGCGTATACACACACATACACCAAGCTTCAGGCCATTTCTGTATTTTAAAAATAATTTTGACTAAGCTGTTTTAAAAAGACAATCTGTTAAGTTTATGCATCCTAGCTCAGCTGATTTACATCCGAGGGCAATGAGAAAAATTGCTGGCAAGATCACCAGACACTGTTGGAAGACTATTTTAGACTGTTATTTGGAAGCTGTTTGTACACAGGCATATAACAGCTGCACTCCACTTCAATCCAATTCCGGTCTTTGCAATTTACTCTAGGATGTGCCAATCCCCAGTAAATTACATGAGAAGAGAACAATGCAATCATTATTTACCCAAACTGTAATGCATACCTATCTTATTCCAGGAGTGGAATTAAATAAATAACTAAATGGAAGGGTTCATGTGTGAAGGATTGAAGTGCCTGCACATGCAACTTTTATTTAGGGTTTGTGGTAGAATGATGCAGAAAATGATTTCGATATTAAAGAATTTGAATACTAGTGGAGTTTTTTCTTTAAGCATGAAGAATGAAAATCACTTAATTCCTGAGTATTTATTAATGTCATGTAACTCTGGATAACATACCAAAAAACATACAGGAAGGAGAAACAGCTAAATGATAGACAAGACAGAGAAAATGCACCTTAAACAACTCAAGCATTTCCTCTAGGAAAGAAGAAAGACAGAAAGAAGGAAGGAATCCAGAGCTTGTATAATACCCTATGCAACCCATTTATAGGGTGTTGGCAGCAGACAAGCTCTGGCCAACCCTAAAGGCAGAGGCAGCATGGCTCACCAGGAGGATACACTTGGAAGTCAAAAGTTCTGGAAATTTGAAATTCACATTTATTATTACCAGCTGAGAAAATCTGATCAGAGTAATCTTTTCAGTCTCCATTTCTATGTATGAAAATTAGCTTTGAAATATGATAATACCTTTCAGGGTAAAGTAATATATTTTCTGTTCAATAAATGTTTTTCTAAGTGCTGCTCAATAAACTACCCCTTTCCTTTTTCTCAGAGCCGCAGAAAAACATGGTACATACGAAGCAAAAACTACCTCCAGTTGCAAACTTTATTTTCTGAACTCTTCAAAGATTGTTGTCAGTGATTTTTATATGCATCAGATATTTGTAGTTCTAGGAATCCTTCAAGTAAAATTAAGTCTTAATTAAGACCTCTAATGGATGTAAGACTCACTGTAGAAAGAGTGCAACTAAGTTTTATGCCCTAAGAAGGCTGTTTGGAAATATTTCTTTGTATTCTGGCATTCAGATAAAGTTTGTTAGGCAGCTGTAGGTTTGAATATTTCAATGCAAGTGAATAATTTAATATGATTTTTTAAAATGATAACACTCATAACCCACATAGCTTAGGCCATATTGGCCTGAGGGACCAATTAAAACAATTTGTCAAGTAACAGTATAGACAACATTCAACAGCAAAAGAGATGAAGCCCCAGCCGACAGGTCATTTCTTTATTAGTTCATTCATTCAACAAATACTGATTATCATGTATGAGCCAAGCACTCTCCCAGGCACTACAGGTATGATGGTGAGCAAGAGTAGACTAAATCTTTTATGAAGGAGAGAAATCTGACAAATAACAAAGAAAACCTACCTAGATTTGAGAAAAGGGGAGAATTGCAGGCAAGACAAGTGTCCCCATGAAAGGACACTTGAGCTGACTTATGATGAGTCAACTGTTAACCAAGTAATAGTAGGGAAGGCTCAGGAAGAGCCTTAAGGACTCTTCTCAAGGTGTGGAGAACAAGTGGTGGGGATGGGGGAGGCAAAGCTAGATGAATTAGACTATTGCAGTAAATAGCAAAAACCTAAGTACATTGTAAAGACTTTTAACCCCCCTTCCCTCTCTGGAAGCCAGGAAAAATACTTTCTTTCCCAGAGAAACTTGTCCTCTGTAGTGGAGATGAAGGGATGTGGATTAATTGAATATTTGGAAGATAACATTGATAGGACATGGGAATAGACTGAATATGAATACCAGGCAAAGGGTAGTCAAGAGTTTGTACAGCTGGACAAATGAGAATGCTATTTGTTTAGGAAACACTAAAGATATTTTCTTATAAATGAAATAGGTAATATATTCTGAAGATTTTCTATGCAATAAGCAGTGTTCTAAAAGCTCCACACATTTTATAAAGTTTGTTCTTTATAGAAACTCTGTGATATAGGTACTATCTTATAGATAAGGAATTGATGCAAAGAAAACAAAGTAACACGTGTACTTTTATACAGATTATATATAGTGGATGCAGGTATTGAGTCCAGAGTCCCTGCTTTTAGCCACTGTGCTATGCTGTCTCCCACTCAGAATGGCCTCTACTGTCATGCCACCAAATCGATTTCACTCGAGTTGCTCAAACAAAAGGAACTTTCTCTTTCTGGCTTTCACTCTTGTAATCACCTCTGATGTTCACAACAATCGCTTCCCAGTAGCTAAATTGCTGTCAATGCTCCAGACCAAAAAATATTCCTGTCTCTGTGCTGATTTGCCTTCTCTGGGCCATAAATTATCACTGTAACACAAAGTTAATAAAGTCAGAGATAAGGATTTCAATTTGCATTCCTATTGGTCAAATACAGGTTCATAGACAAAATTAATTGTCTTAGTCTGCTAAGACTGCCATAATAAAATATCACAGACTGAGTGGTTTAAACCACACACATTTATTTTTCTTAACAGCCCCAGAGGCTATACACCTGGGAGCAGGATGCCACCATGATTGGTCTCTGGAGAGGACTCACTTCCTAGCTTGCAGAAGGCTGCCTTCTGACTATGTAATCACATGGAGAGAGAAAGAGAGGAAGAAGTAGGGGGAGGGGAAAGAGAGAGGAAAAGCAGGGAAGAAGGACAGGGGGATCTCCTTACTCTTCTTGTAAGATCATCAGTCCTATCAGATTAGGACCTCATCCTATGACCTCACTTAACCTTAATTACAGCCTAAAAGCCCTATCTCCAAACACATTAGGGGTTAGAGCTTCAATATATGAATTGGAGGGGGGATGCAATTCAGTCCACAACATGGATCCAGGGGTCTTCTTTAAAAGAAAAGAATACAAGATTAGTTCAAATTCACTCACGGGCTCCTATAACTTCTATTTCTCCATCATTACAGTAATTTTGCCTTTGTTTGGAGGGAGCAGTTCATTAGACTTTTGTTCAGATCTAAATTGGGTCGGGGTGGAGTGAAGGTGTAGGGAACTCATTGAGAAAAAAAAAAAAAAAGATTTTGGAAACAAATCTTATTTCAGTGAATTTGACTGAATACAGCAGAATGCATCCCTGCAGGAAGTGGTGCCAATTGACTGCTCTGGTGGCTTTGGAAATCCCAAACCCTCAATCACAGTCACAGTGATAGTCATCAATGTCTATGTCAAAGACTAGAAGATAAGAGGACTTGCTCAATATGGCAGGTGCAAGACCTCCCAGGGACTCAAGGAATAAGTAGAACAGGATTTAAAGGAGTTGGAAAGCCCAAGAAAGCAGGTGGTGATATCTTCCAGAGAAATCACCAAGACTATCATTCCCCGTACCCCTCTCCCAGGCTGGTGTAGCCTGGGAACACATAAATTATGTCACCTGTAACTTCACCCTGGTTGGCATGACTCTAATTTTAATAGTCAAATATATACTCAAACATTCTTCTTCTACCTATGTTAAATGCTAAGAGCTGGCCCCAAACAGAATATCCACATATTCTCTCTTTCCTTTCTTTCTTTCTTTTCTTTCTTTTTCTTTTTTTTAGTAGTATGACTCTTAAGTACATCCCCTCTGCTAGGATCACCCAATCATTGCAGTTTTTCCAAGACTGAGGATTTTGCGGGGAGCAGTCCTTTCAGTGCTAAAACCTACATAGCCTGGGAAAATCAAGACACTTAGTCATGCCCAGTCTAGCTCCACTCTAAGAAAGTAGGAGATTCCTACTAGCACAGGACCAGAGAATATACTGCTCCTATACCCCCCAAAACAGAGTGCCTGAATCTAGTAAAAATCATTCTGATTTTACCCAGTGAGATCTTTCTTCTTCCTTAGACCTCTGAGAGATAAAGAAATTCACTATTTGACATGGCTTAGAACTCAGAGCCCTGCTGTTATTTACAAAAACAGGTAATTTGCTGATTTGGATTTTTTTTAAGAAATTGCATTAGAATATTTTTTATTTCAATTACTGAGTTTTGGGTACCCCCTTAAATTTTACACTTGGAGCAAAGGCCTTACTCACTTCATCCTATTCTGACTTTGCCAATAAGTAACTGGCTGCAGGTGATTCCTGGCGGCCAGTCACCAGCCTCTGATGGTTCAGTCCTCATTGCACCCATCAAGTGCATCAAACTCTCAGTCAGACTAAACTGAGGTCCCACCAGCCTGCCACGTGTACCCTGTGATACCCAAATCTGCAGTAGTTTCACAATGATAAGCTTATGTTCTGGGACTTTTGCTTTGCTTATGTTAAAATCAAATGATAGTGATTTGACTCTTGGAAAATAAATGTACAGTATATGCTTTTATTCCTGCAGAGATGCATCATCTGAAGCAGAACACAGCATGGTATTAAACAGCACAGCTCTTGAAAGCAAATGAGGTCTCTGACATTAACAACCACACTATGATGAGCAAGTTAATTAACTTTAATGAACCTCAGTTCTATCCACTGTAAAATAAAGATAACACCTACCTTATAGAGTTGTTTGTGAAGATTATATAAATTAGCATAAAGTTAGTGTATATCAGGCTAGCTGGAGGGAAAGTATGCTGTGAATGCTAATTCTCTTTCTTCACCTTTCCTGTCTGGTCTCCTCACCACTTCTCACCAAAACCATTTTTGTGATTTTAATATTTGTGGATCTAGAATTTTGTCTTAACAAGTGCACTGGACATATTTTCAAATGTGTTGGAAAGAAAATGATTATTTTGTCATTGTACTATTAGGTTCAAAGTATAGTTTGTTTTGCATTCTCTTGAACCGTTTGAGGTCTAAAAAGTAAATAATCAGGCTAGAGAGTTCTCAAGCCCAATATGACTTCTCTTTTTTTTTTTTTTTTTTTTTTTTTGAGACAGAGTTTCGTTCTGTAGCCCAGGCTGGAGTGCAGTGGCATGATCTTGCTCACTGCTACCTCTGTCTCATGGGTCCTGGTTCAAGCAATTATACTGCCTCAGCCTCCCGAGCAGCTGGGATTCCAGGCACACACCACCATGCCCAGCTAATTTTTGTATTTTTAATAGAGATGGGGTTTCACCATGTTGCTAGGCTGGTCTTGAACTCCTAACCTCGTGATCCACCTGCCTTGGCCTCCCAAAGTGCTGGGATTACAGGCATGAGCCACCACGACCAGCCCCAATATGACTTTTAAAAAATATACTTATTGAGCGCGCCAGTTTTTCTTTTCAGATTCCCTGGATAATACTGGAACATTACTTGAGATTTCTAAATTTTGAAGTTAGTAGTGGATGCTGCTGTGTTCAGCACTGTTGCATGACAGTGACCCTCAGGCAAAAGAGCCTCCTCCCAGACTCTCTCACCTGCCCCTGTGCTTGCTGTTTAAACAGGTATTGTTCCCATATTTATTTCTCTGTAAGTTAAGACCTTTCCATCATTACCACGTGGGGAAAAAATCACTGACAGAATAAGCTAGAGTGTTTTCCAATATGAAAAAAAAAAAAAAAAAACTCGATTTAGAAGGTGCATGATAAAGTAGAAGTAAATTATGAAGACTGCTTCTCTGGCTACTATTTTATTCAGAGTATAAGAAGACAGGAGTTTTTTTAACCTTGTTTTGTACTACAACAATATCTTAAAGAATGCTAGCCCTAAAAACAGACTGTCATCTATCAATGATGTCTATATTTCAGTGGGAAATACATTCAGAATCTAGATTGTTCATTGTGATTCATTTCTTAATTAAATGCTATCATCTTTCCAACAACTAATGAAATATACCCCAAGGCCTGGTGCCATCAGATACATTTTAAAAAATTACTATTTTATAAGAGCACGATTATGCCTATTTTAATTGATGGAGCTTACATTAAATCATCAGAAAAAAGATCTTTTAAAGGAGCTAGTGAAAATGATGTTTGCATTATATTTTTTCAAAAAATGATAATGTCATCAATTTTCAAATAACTTTTTTTTAGTGACATTCATAAGAGACTCAGTTTCCTCCTCTGACCTTTAGTTAATCATGTCAGGACAATCTGAGGCATGTCCTCCATGATTGCACAAGATTTTGTCAAGTGGACAAGAAGTTGGGGCTAGAAGAAATCTTAGAGATCGTCTAGTCCAACACCTCACTGAACAGAGAGTGAAAGTTTTAATGATTCCCCCAAGGCCAAAAAGCCAGGATGAGGAAGATCCAGAGTTAGAGCCCAGGTTTCCTTGTTTCCAGACCAGTGCTTATCCCACCCGTCATACTAGATGATCATTGCATTGGTCTCCCAAATCTTTCTCTTCACAAACTAATTTATATAAGGAGAATGAGCACATCATGGTCCCCTTCAGAAAAAGTGATAGCTTCAAAGCGGAAAGCTTAAAGAAATGAATTCTAATAAATTAGACAATGTAAGATACAAACACTTGTTGAAATCCCAGGCAAGAAGAGAAGCTCTTTTCTCTTTTTCTTGTCCTCTTTAAGAAAGAAAAGAAAATATATCCAAATTCTAAATGCCTTGAGTTTCAGGAAAAATGCTCTATTAGTGAGTCAGACTTTCAAAATAATGTTAGCAAAGGAAGTGACCGTCAATGCGTGGGCGAGGCTTTTTTTTAGAAGTCACACCAAAAAAAATAGCTCTCTATGTGCAGTTCTGAAACATTCTCTCCCCATCTATTCAGCGCTTCCTCGAATGTGCAGGCTGCCATGGACTAACTTAGCTCCTTTTTGCTTTCTGCCCTCTTATTTCATGTACTCTGAGGTTCATTCCAAAAGCACTATTATTTTCTCTCAGTAGTCCATGTACCCTAACACTTCTGAGACTTTGATGTTGCTCTTTCATTTGCCTGGAATGTCACTTTAATCCTTCTTCTCCACTTGACAAAATCTTATGCATCCTTCAGATGCCTGATTTACTACCACCTCCTCCTTAAAGCCTTTGCTGATCTCCTAATTTATAATTAGTGACTACATGCTATAGCACTTTTGTTGTGTCTCTTATAGAAATTAATCCAGTATACCTCATTCTGTAGAATCCTTGACTGTATTCTCTGCTGTATTCAGATCTAATTGAGGTCTAGGAAAATATCTGATTTTTATATGTGCTGGAGGCATGTTAAGTTCAGGAATTCCAGAGTAAACACGAAAAAGCCTTTGTTTCAAGAAGTTGTCTCACATCTAGCATGCAACCTTAGATTGTATTCCCCTGTCAGAAAGCAGACTGTGACACAGGATTTGGATGTAAGTGTTTTAGAAGTGAGGAGTGAGGAAGTGACACAGTAAAGGAAGGAAAGTTGAAAAGGATACATTAATCAGAAGCAGGCTTCCGCTATGGGCAACTGGGCCCAGTTCTGCTGAGGACCCACTGAGAAACTATGGCGGACATGCCTTAGATTGTCCTTCTGAAATGAGGAAGCTGGGCCATAAATCCCTCAATTCTGCCCTCCTTGTTCAAAGGTTCCTCCTGAGAGGATTAATATAAATCACTTCTGGCCTGTCCTATACTCAGGCCAAGTATTTCTCCAAGTATCCGGAGAAAACCCTGATGCAAACATGCAGGTGTTTGAGGCAGAAAGCTGTTGGCGGGTACTGCAACGGCCCACCCTAGCCACAGCTGACCTTCAGGGTGGGCCAGGAGGCTATAGGCAGAGCAGTAAGGATGCTGGCTACAAGGCCTTACACACTGACTGATGCTACTCTTAACAAAATGTAAATTCTGAGAAAGTACTGAATTTATGCTTTTCTAGGGAATTTATGAAATTTTTTTAGTATGTTTTCCTTACTAAACTATATATATACACACACACAATATACACATACACACACACACATATATAGGATTTTGTTTTCTATGAAATACTGAGTTACAAAAGATTTTGCTTTCTTGAGGAAATTAAATTTTCCTAATATAGACCACTCTTTCAGAGTAGCTTTAGAAAATGCTACTTGCCAGGAGTGTACTCTTTATTTTCCTTGAGGTTTTTTGGGAGTTTTTTTGTTGGTGGTGGTGTCACAACAGAGTCTTACTCTGCAGCCCAGGCTGGAGTGCTGTGGTGCTATCCTGGCTCACTGCAACCTCCCTCTCCTGGGTACAGGTGATTTTCCTGCCTCAGCCTCTCGAGTAGCTGGGATTACAGGTGTGTGCCACCATGCCCAGCTAACTTTTGTATTTTTAGTGGAGACGGAGTTTAACCATGTTGGCCAGGCTCCTGTGATACCCCCCCTTGGCCTCCCAAAGTGCCGGGATTATGGACGTGAGCCACCGCGCCCAGCCTTTTCTTGAGATTCTATCTTTTGCACTTAAGAGTAATACCTGCCAATTATAAAAACATTCTAAAATACACAAGAAAAAATGAAAAATCAGCTAATTCATTGGTCCCACCAAATACTGACACAGAAATATAACATGGAACAATCCTGTTTGTAGTCCTAAGCATTTGTCTTAATAAGATTATCTAGGCTAGGTGAGGTGGCTCACACTTGTAAACCAGCACTTTAGGAGGTCAAGGTGGGAGGATTGCTTGAGCCCAGGAGTTCAAAACCAGACTGGGCAACATGGCAAGACCCTAGTCTCCATAAAAAAATCAAGCAGGCATGGTGGCTCATACTTGTGGTCCCATTTACTAAGTTGGCTAAGGTTGGAGGATCGCCTGAGCCCGGGAGTTCAAGGCTACAATGAGCCATGACTATGCCACTGCACTCCAGCATAGGCGATAGACTGAGACAAAAAAAAAAAAAAAAAAAAAAAAAAGACTGCTACCTATTATCTCAACTGTTAGATTATTGATAAACTTGCTGTGTTATTAAAGGACATGCTTATTAAGTAACATTTGGTTTTGGTTTTGGTTTTCATAATATATGCGGTTTCAACCTTTTCTTTTTTTACAGACTTAAATTTCTTAAGCAGAATTTGTAGCCTAGAGACAATATTGCTTATGGTGAAGCTATGTACAGTTTTTTAAAAATATTCATTTGTTATTGGTTTCTAATTACCCTGTATTATGGCAACAGAGCATAGTCTGTCTTATATTAATATTTAGAACATTTGGAGGCTTCGTCCCTGGACTGGTATCTGATAATTTTTGTGAATATTACATAGATTCTCAAAAACAGTTTTGTTGTCTCAGCTTTTTGAGGAATATGTGCTACCTTTTTCACACTGAAATCTTAAATTCTAAGTGATATATCACACTATCACCTTGCATATAAATTTATTAATGAAATATTGCAGTGGTGTTTTATAACTTTACTAGTTTGGTCATTTATCATGCCCTGAGAAAAACGATACTTAGAATCTTCTCTTCTACTCATTACAAACTTGAAAGTATAAACTTCCCTAAATGTCATCCAAAGCATGTTGAGACAAAGATTTTGCCAGAAGGACTGAAGAATAAAGGAAATGTACATCCAGAATATATAGATAGATATACATTCCCTACAATTTCAGTGCACCATATGGAGAACATGGAGTACATGCTCTGTTGGAAGGATCTCTCTGAGAAAACATACTGCTCAAAATAGAACCACAAATTCACAAAGCATTCCTCAGCATTTCTCATAAGACCAACTGTATTTTTCCTAAAGTCTTCAAGCTCCCTTAAAGTTTATAGTGAACACAGTCTTAATAAATAAAGTCGTGGCCAGGCATGGTGGCTCACGCCTGTAATCCCAGCACTTTGGGGAGGCCAAGGTGGGTAGATCACCTGAGGTCGGGAGATTGAGACCAGCCTGGCTAATATGATAAAACCCCATCTCTACTAAAACTACGAAACATTAGCTGGGCATGGTGGTGTGCACCTGTAATCCCAGCTACTTGGGAGACTGAGGCAGGAGAATTGCTTGAACCTGGGAGGTGGAGGATGCAGTGAACTGACATCGTGCCACTGCACTCCAGCCTGGGCACGACAGATCAAGACTTTGTCTCAAAAAATAAATAAATAAATAAATAAATAAATAAATAAATAAAGTCATGAATGTAAATGAAGACATTTAGTTCTAGCATCTTCTAGTGATCATGAAAAGGGGATGATACAAAAACTATTTGGAAAATAATCTGGAACCAAAGCATGCAAACTGTTAAAAGGTTGCAATTTTAGTAGTTTTCAATATATTTTCCTCGAACTCCTGGCCTCAAGCCTACCTTCCATCTTGGCCTCCCAAAGTGCTGCGATTACAGGCATAGCCACCACACCTGACCTTCCAATAGATTTTTCAATACATCCTCTGAGGAACAGAAAGCTTACAAATCCAGAAATATTCCTATTACTATATGAAAAAAAATTAAGGAAGAATAGTTAAAGGAAACAAACTCATATCCTAGTAAAAAACATCTTTTGTGATTCTACTAAAAGTAGAGCTAAATAGTAAGGTGAAATGTAGAGACCATACATGGATTATGAACAAGATTCTTTTTGTTTTTATTATACTTTACGTTCTGGCATACATGTGCAGAATGTGCAGTTTGTTACATAGGTATACACATGCCATGGTGGTTTGCTGCACCCATCAACCTGTCATCTACATTAGGTATTTCTCCTAATGCTATCCCACCACTAGCCCCCCACCACACGACAGGTCATGGTGTATGATGGTCCCCTCCCTGTGTCCATGTGTTCTCATTGTTCAACTCGCACTTATGACTGAAAACATTGGTTTTCTGTTCTTGCATTAGTTTTGCTGAGAATGAAGGTTTCCAGCTTCATTCATGTCCCTGCAAAGGACATGAACTCATCCTTTTTTATGGCTGCATAGTATTCCATGGTGTATATGTACCACATTTTCTTTATCCAGTCCATCACTGATGGGCATTTGTGTTGGTTCCAAGTCTTTGCTATTGTGAATAGTGCTGCAATAAACATATGTGCGCATGTGTCTTTATAGGAGATTGATTTATAATCTTTGGATATATACCCAGTCATGGGATTGCTGGGTCAAATGGTATTTTGGTTCTAGATCCTTGAGGAATTGCCACACTGTCTTCCACAATGGTTGAACTAATTTACACTCCCACCAACAGGGTAAAAACATTACTACTTCTCCACATACTCTCCAGCATCTGTTGTTTCCTGACTTTTAATGATCGTGACTCACACTAGTGTGAGATGGTATCTCATTGTGGTTTTTGATTTGCGTTTCTCTAATGACCAGTGATGATGAGCTTTTTTTCATACGTTTGCTGGCTACATAAATGTCTTCTTTTGAGAAGTGTCTGTTCATATCCTTCGCCCACTTTTTGATGTATGTGTTTGTTTCTTCTTGTAAATTTGTTTAAGTTCCTTGTAGATTCTACATATTAGCCCTTTGTCAGATGGATAGATTGCAAAAATTTTCTCCCATTCTGTAGGTTACCTGTTCACTTTGATGATAGTTTCTTTTGCTGTGCAGAAGCTTTTTAGTTTAATTAGATCTCATTTGTCAATTTTGGCTTTTGTTGCCATTGCTTTTGGCATTTTAGTCATGAAGTCTTTGCCTATGCCTATGTCCTGAATGGCATTGCCTAGGTTTTCTTCTAGGGATTTTATGGTTTTAGGTCTTATGTTTAAGTCTTTAATCCATCTTGAGTTAATTTTTGTGTAAGTTGTAAGGAAGGGGTCCAGTTTCAGTTTTCTGCATATGGCTAGCCAGTTTTCCCAACACCATTTATTAAATAGGGAATCCTTTCACCGTTGCTTGTTTTTCTCAGGTTTGTTAAAGAGAAAAGGAAAAACCAGCACAGAAAGGCTGAAAATTCCAAAAACCATAATGCCTTTTCTCCTGCAAAGGATCACAACTCCTTGCCAGCAAGGGAACAAAACTGGATGGAGAATGAGTTCGATGAATTGACAGAAGTAGGCTTCAGAAGGTGGGTAATAATAAACTCCTCTGAGCTAAAGGAGCATGTACTAACCCAATGCAAGGAAGATGAGAACCTTGAAAAAGGGCTGGAGGAATTGCTAACTAGAATAACCACTTTAGAGAAGAACATAAATGATCTGATGGAGCTGAAAAACACAGCACAAAACTTTGCGAAGCATACACAAGTATCAATAGCTAAATCAATCAAGCAGAAGAAAGGATATTAGAGATTGAAGATCAACTTAATGACATAAACTGTGAAGACAAGATTAGAGAAAAAAAGAATGAAAAGGAACAAACAAAGCCTCCAAGAAATATGGGACTATGTGAAAAAAACAAACCTATGTTTAATTGTTATACCTGAAAGTGATGGGGAGAATGGAACCAAGTTGGAAAACACTCTTAGGATATTACCCAGGAGAACTTCCCCAACCTAGCAAGATAGGCCAACATTCAAATTCAGGGAATATAGAAAACACCACAAAGATACTCCTCGAGAAGAGCAACCCCAAGACACTTAATCATCAGATTCACCAAGGTTGAAATGAAGAAAAAAATGTTAAGGGCAGCCAGATAGAAACGTCACGTTACTCACAAAGGGAAGCCCATAAGACTAATAGCAGATTTCTCTGCCGAAACCCGACAAGCCAGAAGAGAGTGGGGGCCAATATTCAACATTCTTAAAGAAAAGAATTTTCAACCCAGAATTTCATATCCAGCCAAACTAAACTTCATAAGCGAAGGAGAAATAAAATCCTTGACAGACAAGCAAATGCTGAGAGATTTTGTCACCATCAGGTCTGCTTTACAAGAGCTCCAGAAGGAAGCACTAAACCAGTACCAGCCACTGCAAAAACATACCAAATTGTAAAGACCATCGACATTATGAAGAAACTACATCAACTAACGGGCAAAATTACCAGTTAACATCATAATGACAGGATCAAATTCACACATAACAATATTAACCTTAAATGTAAACGGGCTAAAAGCCACAATTAAAAGACACAGACTGGCAAATTGGATAAAGAGTCAAAACCTATCATTGTGCTGTACTCAGGAGACCCATCTCATGTGCAAAGACACATAATAAAAGGCTCAAAATAAAGGGATGGAGGAATATTTACCAAGCAAATGGAAAGAGAAAAAAAAAAAAAAAAAAAAAAGCAGGAGTTGTAATCTGAGTCTCTTATAAAACAGACTTTAAACCAACAAAGATTAAAAAAAAGACAAAGAAGGGCATTACATAATGGTAAAGGGGATCAATGCAACAAGAAGAACTAACTATTCTACATATATATGCACCCAATACAGGAGCACCCAGATTCATAAAGCAAGTTCTTAGAGACCTACAAAGAGACTTAGACTCCCACACAATAATAATGGGAGACTTTGACACCCCATTGTCAATATTAGACAGAACAATGAGACAGAAAATTAACAAGGATATGCAGGACTTAAACTCAGCTCTGGACCAAGCAGACCTACAGAACTCAAAACTTGAACTCAGCTCTGGAAGAAGCAGACATCTACAGAACTCTCCACCTCAAATTAATAGAATATACATTCTTAGCAGTACCACATCACACTTATTCTAAAATTGACCACATAATTGGAAGTAAAACACTCCTTACCAAATGAAAAAGAGTGGAAATCACAACAGTCCCTCAGACCACAGTGCAATCAAATTAGAACTCAGGATTAAGAAACTTACTCAAAACTGCACAACTACATGGAAACTGAACAACCTGCTCCTGAATGACTACTAGGTAAATAACGAAATTAAGGCAGAAAAAAATAAGTTATTTGAAACCAATGAGAACAAAGACACTATGTACCAGAATCTCTGGGACACAGCTAAAGCAATGTTTAGAGAGAAATTTATAGCACTAAATGCCCACAGGAGAAAGTGGGAAAGATCTAAAGCGAACACCCTAACATCACAATTAAAAGAATTAGAGAAGGAAGAGAAAACAAATTCAAAAGCTAACAGAAGACAAGAAATAACTAAGATCAGAGCAGAACTGAAGGAGATAGAGACACGAAAAACCCTTCAAAAAATCAATGAATCCAGGACCTGGTTTTTTGAAGAGATTAACAAAATAGATAGATCACTAGCCAGAATAATAAAAAAAAGAGAGAAGAAGCAAATAGACACAATAAAAAATGATAATGAGGATATCACCATTGATCCCACAGAAAAACAAACTACCATCAGAGAATACTATAAACACCTCTACACAAATAAACTAGAAAATCTAGAAGAAATGGATAAATTCCTGGACACATACACCCTTCCAAGGCTAAACCAGAAGGAAGTTGAATCCCTGAATAGACCAATAACAAGTTCTGAAATTGAGGCAATAATTAATAGCCTACCAACCAGAAAAAAAAAAAAAAAAAAACAGGACCAGATGATTCATAGCTGAATTCTACCAGAGGTACAAAGAGGAGCTGATACCGTTACCATTCTGAAATTCTTGCAAACCATAGAAAAAGAGGGACTCCTCCCTAACTCATTTTATGAGACCTGCATTGTCTTGATACCAAAACCTGGCAGAGACACAACAAGAAAATAAAATTTCAGGCCAGTATCCCTGATGAACATCAATGCAAAAATCCTCATTAAAATACTGGCAAACCAAATCCAGCAGCACATCAAAAAGCTTATCCAACATGATCAAGTCGGCTTCATCCCTGGGATGCAAGGCTGGTTCAACTTACGCAAATTAATAAACGTAATCCATCACATAAACAGAACCAATGACAAAAACCACATGATTGATTATCTCAATAGATGCAGAAAAGGCCTTCAATAAATTCAACACCCCTTCATGCTAAAACCTCTCAATAAACTAGGTATTGATGGAATGTATCTGAAAATAGTAAGAGCTATTTATAACAAACCCACAGCCAATATCATACTGAATGGGCAAAAACTGGAAGCATTCCCTGTGGAAACCGGCACAAGACAAGGACGCCCTCTCTCACCACTCCCATTCAACATAGTACTGGACGTTCTGGCCAGGGCAATCAAGCAAGAGAAAGAAATAAAAAATATTCAAATAGGAAGAGAAGTCAAATTGTCTCTGTTTGCAGGTGACATGATTGTATATTTAGAAAACCCCATTGTCTCAGCCCCAAATCTCCTTAAGCTGATAAGCAACTTCAGCAAAGTCTCAGGATACAAAATCAGTGCAAAAATCACAAGCATTCCTATACACCACGAATAGACAAACAGAGAGTCAAATCATAAGTGAACTCCCATTCACAATTGCTACAAAGAGAGTAAAATACCTAGGAATACAACTCAGAAGGGATGTGAAGGAGAACTACAAACAACTGCTCAAGGAAATAAGAGAGGACACAAACAAATGGAAAAACATTCCATGCTCATGGATAAGAAAAATCAATATCATGAAAATGGCCATACTGCCCAAAGTTATTTACAGATTCAGTGCTATCCCCATCAAAGCACAATTGACTTTCTTCACAGAATTAGAAAAAACTACTTTAAATTTCATATGGAACCAAAAAAGGGTCCACATAGCCAAGACAATCCTATGCAAAAAGAACAAAGCTAGAGGCATCATGGTACCTGACTTCAAACTATATTACTAAGCTATAGCAACCAAAACAGATATATAGACCAATGGAACAGAACAGAGACCTCAGAAATAACACTGCACATCTACAACCATCTGATCTTTGACAAATCTGACAAAAACAAGCAATGGGGAAAGGATTCCCTATTTAATAAATGGTGTTGGGAAAACTTGCTAGCCATATGCAGAAAACTGAAACTGGACCCCTTCCTTACAACTTATACAAAAATTAACTCAAGATGGATTAAAGACTTAAGTGTAAGACCTAAAACTATAAAAACCCTAGAAGAAAACCTTGGCAATGCCATTCAGGAAATAGGCATGGGCAAAGACTTCATGACTAAAATGCCAAAAGCAATGGCAACAAAAGCCAAAATTGACAAATGGGATCTAATTAAACTAAAGAGTTTCTGCACAGCAAAAGAAACTATCATCAGAGTGAAGAGGCAACCTACAGAATGGAAGAAAGTTTTATATCCAGCTGACAAAGGGCTAATATCCAGAATCTACAAGGAACTTAAACACATTTACAAGAAAAAAAAATCAAAACGTGAATGAAGGATACGAACAGACACTTCTCAAAAGAAGACATTTATGTGGGCAAAAAATATATGAAAAAAAACCTCATCATCACTGGTTATTAGAGAAATGCAAATCAAAAACAACAATGAGATACCATATCACGCCACTTAGACAGCAATCATTAAAAAGTCAGGAAACAATAGATGCTGGAGAGGATGTGGAGAAATAGAACACTTTTACACTGTTGGTGGGAGTGTAAATTAGTTCAACCATTGTGGAAGACAGTGTGGCGATTCCTCAAGGATCTAGAACCAGAAATACCATTTGACCCAGCAATCCTATTAGTGGGTATATACCCAGAGGATTATAAATAATTCTACTATAAAGACACATGCACACGTATGTTTATTGCAGCACTATTTGCAATAGCAAAGACTTGGAACCAATCCAAGTGCCAATGAATAATAGACTGGATAAAGAAAATGTGACACATATACAGCATGGAATACTATGCAGCCATAAAAAAGGATAAGTTCATGTCCTTTGCAGGGACATGGATGAAGCTAGAAACCATCATTCTCAGCAAACTAACACAGGAACAGAAAACCAAACACTGCATGTTCTCAGTCATAAGTGGGAACTGAACAACGAGAACACATGAACACAGGGAGGGGAACATCACACACCAGACCCTGTCGCTGGGTCAGGGCAAAGGGAGGGATAGCACTCAGAGAAATGTCTAATATAGATGATTGGTTGATGGGTGCAGCAAACCACCATGGCACGTGTATACCTATGTCGCGAACCTGCATGTTCTGCACATATCCCAGAACTTAAAGTATCATAAAAAATTATTTTTCTTTATGTAAATGTATTAAGTAAAAACTGAATCAATTTCAGAAACAAATGATAGTATTGGTAATACTAAGATGAGGCAAAAAGTGAAGAGGAAACAGAAATGACTAAGGATTGGCAAACATTGACATAGAATAATAAGAAACTTGACCAAGTTGTCTAAAGGAGATTCTGGCAACTAACTTATTAGCTAACCTTGGGCCCATCACTAAATGATTCTGGTTTCAGTTTTCATATCCTCTAATTGAACAGCTTGAGCTAAATAATCTCTAAGATTTTTTTAGGAATAAACTCCAGAATATAATTATAACGTTAGTAAAGATGAAGGTGAGGGTAAGATTAAGATAAATTTTATTGGCTGGAAATATGTCTTCAGGCCAATTAGATTTTGTGCCTTTGATTTTTGGGTGAGTCTCTCCAGAGGCACAGTGATCAAGTCAGCTACATTTATTATTTGTGTATTCCCTCTCTCTTTTTATGACTTTTTCTTCTCCTTGGTCTCTTCTCTTTCAAGTTGCCAATTTCTTCTTGATTCTCCAGTCTACCCAGAGAACCCTGAGTCCCCAGCAGCCAGCCCAATCTGAGGTTTCTAGGGTGGGTCTAACTTCTGTCTTTCTTACTGTTCTTTCTAATCAGAGTGCACCCATATTGGTAAACTGGCACTACTGGGCCTATTTCTGCCCCATACCTCCATGTTTTTTTGTTTAGTTTAGTTTAGTTTCTAAAGGAATCCTCTATGTTCCAGGGTGAATCCTGATGCAGTTCCATCACAGCCTCCAGGTATGGGATGGCAAAATATTTGCCAGAAATTCCCCCTGATGCTTTTGGCATTCAGTCAGGCTGTACCTCTGAAAGACTCACTGTACAATCTAAAGTAAACCCATTTTCCATTCACATATTTAACTGTACTTTTCTCTTCCACATTTTTAGTCAAAGATTGATTTTTGGTACTGGGTATTCATACAAATTCACTCCACTTTCGACTGAGATCAATGTGGGTTTCCACAACTACATTGTTTTTCATCTAGCTATGCTATATGTGATTTTGTTTCTACCACATTAGAGAGTTGTTATTTCTTCTTGGTTGGCTGGCTTCCCAGTAGATCCAGATATTGAAAAACAGGTTAGATTACTGTAGTCCATGTCTGTCAAGCTCAAGTTCTTTAGGTGGAGGAAATGATTTAAACAAATCTCACTCATTTTCAAACAGCTCAGTCAAAGGGCTGCTTACAGAATAAGGCCTGTCAATTTCAAAATTACTATCATAAATGCATACCATGGAAGTCTGCTGCCAAATTTTAAAATTTACTTTGTGTCTGTTTGCCAAATCTAAATGCCAGCCTTTTCATCACCATTTAATAAAAAAAACTAGAATATGAAAATTCAGTGAGAACTATTTCTGCTTACTTTATTTATCTATACATGTGATTTTATTTATATTTAAGAAAAATATTGCAAGTATCAATCACCCAAAATACATAATTTGTATGAGGATCACCTCCAAAAGACACTGGCTGTGGAAAAAGTAGTCTCTTTCCCTTTTATATATTACGTGATGCTAACGTTAATTGTTCTTCAATTATAGCTGAACTAGCAGAGAAAGTGTACTAAGGTAGGTGTTAGGAAAAGTGGAATTTGGGAGACTGTTGTTATACTCAGTTACAATGGGTTTAAGATACTACAAATCTGGTTTAGTTGTTATTATAATTATTTTCTTTTTTTTTTAATTTTAGCCCATTGGTCATAGAAAAGGATTATCTGGGACTGTTTGGTGAACTCAGAGAATTCAAGAGAAGATTAGGAAGGTTATTTTTCTCCAAGTACATTAATAATAAAATAACAATGACTAACGGCTTAGTTATGATTATCTGTGCTTTCAGTCTCATTCCTTTTTTGGATGAATGTGAAGCAAAGTTAAAGTAGAAAGCCAAGAAAAGAGTCATTTATTTGCTGCAGTTAGGTGAATTATATACTGTGCTACAGACCTTATACTCTGACTTCTAGGCTTGATTCTGTGGGCCTGGAAGGCTGATTGATAGAGATTAGTAAGTTTGGCATTTTTGGGGACAAATGATACAGTGATTCAAAATGCACATCCTAAATATTGTCTTGGTCAGGTCACTTCACCTCCTTTAGTCTCAGTTTTCTCATTAGTAAAATAGGAAAATAATACTCCCGTGTAGGGGGTGCTTAGCATAAAGATTAAAGTTAATGTATATGAAATGCATGACACTTGGCAATGTCAATGTTTAAAAAATGTTCATTGTAATAATTCATATTAAGTAAGAGTAAGCTATAAGTTTAGCCTGTATTATTTGTAGATGTTAGCTGTAATAATGATCATTGTTCAAATCAAAGCCAATTCCTAGTTCTTAGCCTTATGGTAGGACATTTTTCTCTGCTACTGTAACAGTGTTGGAACCATAAACCTTCCTTTTAATTATATATTATGCAAGTGGAACAATTAGTAATGGCTTTATAAAGATTACAAATCTACTTATAAAATAAATCAACCACATAGGAATACCTTCATTATCCATTCTCTTACACTGAGACCTAATTATTTTTAAGGCTCCTAATATAATTTCAGTTCTATGAAAAACAACTAACAACTTCTGATAATGCATTTGATTCACAGTTGTTCATTTGCATTACCATGGATAGTTAATAAATAGAACAGAAAGCTTTCTCTTCCTAGGACTTATTAGTCTTCTTGATTCATAATTATTAACAGTCCATAAAGTACAATATATAGTTTAATTGCAGGATGTCATAATCACAGTCCCAAGATCTTATGATAAAGATAATAAAGGAAACTGCAAGACTGATTCCACCCTATTGCATAAAGGTACCATGAAAGCTCCACAAAGGTACGGATCTCTATTTTGTTAACTTCTGTACTCCCAGGGCTTAAAACAATTACTGTCATGGAATAAGCATTAAATAAATATTTGTTGAATAACTGAGCTAGACTTATTATGATATCAAGAAGCAGGGTTTTTTAAATAAATGTTTTATGTTTAAGTTTTGTGTCTGAAAGCCACACCAGATAATACATAAATTTGATATTATTACTTAAAGAATCATTGAATAAAAATGTACCTTTGTGACTAATTCAAAAAACTCCTAGATCTGATGAATGAATTCGGTAAAGTCTCAGGATAGAAAATTAATGTGCACAAATCAGTAGCACTGCCTTACACCAACAATGACCAAACTGAGATTCAAATCAAAAACTCAGTCCTTTTTACAACAGCTGCAAAAACATAAAATGAAATACCTAGGAATGAATATACTTACCTAAGGAGGTGAAAGATCTCTCTACAAGGAAAACTGCAAAACACTGCTGAAAGAAATCACAGATGACCCAAACAAATGGAAACACATCTCATGCTCATGAACGGGAAGAATCAATACTGTGAAAATGACCATGTTGCCCCAAAGCAATCTATACATTCAGTGTAATTCCCATTAAAATACCATCATCATTTTTCACAGAACTAGAAAAACAATTCTAAAATTTATATGGAACCCAAAAACAACCCGCATAACCAAAGCAACACTAAGCAAAAAGAACAAATCTGGAGGCATCACATTACCCAACTTCAAATTATGCTACAAGTTACCAAAACAGCCTGGTACTGGCATGCAAATAGGCATGTAGACCAATGGAACAGAATAGCAAACCCAGAAATAAAGCCATATATGTACAGCCAACCAATTTTCAACAAAGCATAAAAAACGTAAATTGGGGCAAGGACATCCTATTCAATAAATGGCGCTGGAAAAACTGGCAAGCCAGATGTAGAAGAATGAAACTGGATCCCCATCTCTCACCTTATACAAAAATCAACTCAAGATGGATCAAAGACTAAAATCTAAGTCCTGAAACCATAAAAATTCTAGAGGATAACATCGAAAAAAATCTTCTGGACATTGGCTTAGGAAAAGAATTCATGACTAAGACCCCAAAAGCAAATGCAACAAAAACAAAAATAAATAAATGGAACCTAATTAAACTAAAAAGCTTCTGCACAGCAAAAAAAATAATCAGCAGAGTAAAAAGACAACCCACAAAGTGGGAGAATATATTCACAAACTATGCAACTGACAAAGGACTAATATCCACAATCTACAAGGAACTCAAACAAATCAGCAAGAAAAAAATAAATAAATAATCCCACCAAAAAGTGGGCAAAGTACATGAATAGATAATTCTCAAAAGAAGATATACAAACGGCCAACAAACATATGGAAAAATGCTCAACACCAGGGAAATGCAACTTAAAACCACAATGGGATACCACCTTACTCCTGCAAGAATGGTCATAATTTAAAAATCAAAAGACATTAGATGTTGGCATGGATGTGGTGAAAAGGGAACAGTTTTACATTGCTGGTGGTAATGTAAATTAGTACAACTACTATGGAAAATAATATGGAGATTCCTTAAAGAATTAAATGTAGAACTACCATTGGATCCAGCAATCCCATTACTGGGTATCTACCTAAGGAAAATAAGTCATTATATGCAAAAGACAGATGCACACACATATTTTTGGCAGCACAATTGGCAATTGCAAAGATGTGAAACCAACATAAGTGTCCATCAACCAATAAGTGGGTAAAGAAAATGTGGTATCTATACACCATGGAATACTGCTCAGCCATATAAAAGAATAAAATAATGTCTTTTGCAGCAAAGCTGGATGCTATTATTCTAAGTGAAGTAATTCAGGAATTGAAACCCAAATATTGTATGTTCTCACTTATAACTGGGAGCTAGGCAATGAGGATGCAAAGGCATAGGAATGATACAATAGGCTTTAGGGATTTGGAGGGGGTGGATCTTGGGAGGCAGGTGAGGGATAAAAGACTACCTATTGGGTACAGTATACACTGCTCAGGTGACAGGTGCCCTAAAATCTCAGAAATCACTACTAAAGAGCTTATCCATCCATCACTTCACAGCCTTTTAGCTGAGATCAAGTGTAGAATTTATCCATCTAACTAAAAACCACCTGTACCCCAAAAAACTGTTGAAATGAAAATGAAAAGTAAAAAAAAAATGCACCTTTGTGATATAAAAGCATTTTTTTAAAGCATGACTTTATCTACCTAAATAAATTATAGCAGCACAGACTTTCTCCAGAGAAATAAAATATAAGTAATTTTAAAGTATTCAATTTAAATTTATTTTGGCATATGCTGTCTCTCTCTCTATATATATATAACATACATGTATATTTAGTATGTATTTGTGTAATGTGTGTATGGAGAATATACAATATATGATATGTATCTACATATAGATATGTATATGTATGTATGTCTGTTGTTATATACACATACATATGAAATACCTATGCATATTAGCCAGCTACTTGATGGTGTGAAGATACTCTCTAAATATGCATTTATTTGAAGCAATTTATCATTGTGCCTGGTATGTGGTAGGTGCTCAATGAATATTTATTGACTAAATGTATCTGACTTAATAAAATGTTCTCCTATATGTGTGTATGCATTCTGTTCTTAATACATCTATTTATAATATATATAAATTTTCTAGTGTATTTGGAATACAGAGTAAATCAAATAATTTTACAAGTAAAACTGAATACTCTGAAACACAGGACACATTATATTAACCAAATTATTTAAATCTCTAGATTTTTTAGCCTCTAGGACCTAGAGTATGAATTCCTAAGTTTATTTTTAAGGATAAAATGTATAAATAATAAAATTAACATCTTTACTGTGTTAATTTTTAAAAGCCGGCAAGAATCTCTTCATTCTAAACCACTGAATATAACTTAAGAGAAAAATTTAATTGCTCATACATTTTATTTTTAGTTTTATTATTTATTTTATTGTTTTACTATTATTTATTTTTATTTTCACTCCCTTATGAGTGAAAATATTCCAATTATTTTATTCCAACATTAGGAAACAAATTTAGATTCTTTTTATCTGAATATTTTGTTATAGCAATAGCATTCTAGAGTCCTTGAAAGCTTAGGTAGAGCAAGTAAAGACATTCAAGCTGTTTTTAGTGCGTCTAGTTGGATTAAAGCAAATGACAGAATTAATTATTATCTTTCCTTTTTGGGGGTGGGGCTCTGCAACTCTAAATGTTATACATTTTAGGTCTAAATAAAACTATGCTTTTGATGTTCTTGGTAACTCTAGGTTAAGGAAATTGTTCTCTAAATGTAGCATTGCTCGGATTGTCAGCTGCTGAAGCGAGAGAATTGCATAGTTTTCTTAAACCTACAGTAAGAGTAAAAAATTATGGAAAACAGAGGAAGATTATATTATAATCAGTTCTCTTTACCTTGCTCTCTCTCCCTTTCATAGTATTAAAAAAAAAAAAAAAAAAAAGTCGGGTGTGTGGCTCACACCTGTAACCCCACGACTTTGGGAGGCTGAGGCGGGGGGCTCACCTGAGGTCAGGGGTTCGAAACCAGCCTGACCAACATGACGAAAACCTATCTCTACTAAAATACAAAAATTAGCCAGGAGTGATAGCGGCACCTGTAATCCCAGCTACTTGGGAGGCTGACGGAGGAGAATCACCTGAACCCAGGAGGTGGAGTTTGCAGTGAGCCAAGATTGCACCATTGCACTCCTGTCTGGGCAACAGAGTGAGACTCCATCTAAAAAAAACAAATTAGCCACTACTCTGAAGGAAAAAAAAAATCTATTTTTTTCAAATTTGGCCAGGGTGTGTGTGTGCATGTGTGTGTGTGTCTTCTGTGTATCATGTATGCACACATATAAGAAGTTGGGGGTTATGTTTCTCCACACCACCCAAACCCCATGGGCACTGACAATATATCTCAGCGTTTACATTAGAAAATGGTGGGACTATTCTAATCTACACAGCATCGTCTTGGAATTTGGATTTCTTGGTAGTCTATAGTAGTCAACTGCTTCAGGATAGGAAGTCAGTTTTTTAAACTGATGTCACCTAATACTCTATCGTTATCCTGAGTGAAAAAAATCTGTTTGGCAGAAATTAATATGATCAGTTCACAATTTAACCACAAGTTACAGTTCAAAAGTGTATGTGTGAGTTTGCTATCTGAACACAGAACAAACATTTTTCTCAGAGAGACAAGTTTTCTAATATGAAGACTGATAATAGAAGTGGTATGAAAGTGGAGATCTTAGGGACAGATAGCTTAAGCACTTAAGATAACAGCATTAGGCCAGGCGTGGTGGCTTATGCCTGTAATCCCAGCACTTACGGAGGCTGAGGTGGGCAGATCACAAGGTCAAGAGGTCAAGACCATCCTGGCCAACATGGTGAAACCCTGTCTCTACTAAAAATACAAAATTTAGCTGGGCATGGTGGCGCACGCCTGTAGTCCCAGCTACTCGGGAGGCTGAGGCAGAAAAATCACTTGAACCCAGGAGGCAGAGGTTGCAGTGAACTGAGATCGTGCCACTGCACTCCAGCCTACTGACAGAGTGAGACTCAGTCTCAACAACAACAATAAAAAGATAACAGCATTAAATATTTGGCTGTCTTATAGATGATTGTGTGATCATAAAACCTGAGCAAAGATTGCAGTGTTGAATTTTTCCTCATCTACCTTTGGTCTTTGATGCTAGTGACCTTTGGATGGGGTTTTTGTGTGGATGTCCTTTTTGTTGATGTTTATGCTATTCCTTTCTGTTTGTTAGTTTTCCTTCTAACAATCAGGCCCCTCTGCTGCAGGTCTGCTGGAGTTTGCTGGAGATACACTCCAGATGCTGTTTGCCTGGGTATCACCAGCACAGGCTGCAGAACAGCAAAGATTGCTGCCTGTTCCTTCCTTTGGAAGCTTTGTCTCAGAGGGGCACCCACCAGATGCCAACCAGAGCTCTCATGTATGAGGTGTCTGTCGACCCTGCTGGGAGGTGTCTCCCACTCCAGAGGCACAGAGGTCAGGGACCCACTTGAGGAGGCAGTCTGTCCCTTAGCAGAGCTCAGGCACTGTGCTGGAAGATCTGCTGCTCTCTTCAGAGCCAGCAGGCAGGAACGTTTAAGTGTCCTGAAGCTGTGCCCACAGCTGCCCGTTCCCCCAGGTGCTCTGTCCCAGAGAGATGGGAGTTTTATCTATAAGCCCCTGTCTGGGACTGCTGCCTTTCTTTCAGAGATGTCCTGCCTGAAGAGGAGGAATCTAGAGAGACACTCTGGCTACAGCGGCTTTGCCCAGCTGCAGTGAGCTCCACCCGGTTCAAATTTCCCAGAAGCTTTGTATACACTGTGAGGGGTAAATCATCTACTCAAGCCTTAGTAATGGCGGACGCCCCTCCCTGCACCAAGCTCAAGCATCCCAGATGGACTTCAGACTGTTGTGCTGGCAGCGAGAATTTCAAGCCAGTGGATCTTAGCTTGCTGGGCTCCGTGGGGGTGGGATCTCCTGAGCTAGACCACTTGGCTCCCTGGCTTCACTGCCCCTTTCCACGGGGGAGTAAACAGTTCTGTCTTGCTGGCATTCCAGGGGCTATTAGGGTATGAAAAAAACTCCTGCAGCTAGCTCAGTGTCTGCCCAAATGGCTGCCCAGTTTTGTGCTTGAAACCCAGGACCCTGGTGGTGTAGGCACCCAAGGGAATCTCCTGGTCTATGGGTTGAAAAGACCATGGGAAAAGCGTATTATCTGTGCTGGAATGCCCTGTTCCTCATAGGACAGTCCCTCACAGCTTCTCTTGGCTAGGGGAGGGAGTTCCCTGACCCCTTGCACTTCCTGGGTGAGGCAACGCCCTGCCCTTCTTCTGCTTGCCCTCCATGGGCTGCACCCACTGTCTACCCAGTCCCAATGAAATGAGCTGGGTACCTCAGTTGGAAATGCAGAAATCACCTGCCTTCTGTGTTGATCTCACTGGCAGCTGCAGAGCGGAGCTATTCCTACTCAGCCATCTTTCCAGACACCTCAAGAAAAATTTTATATCACTACCACAAATAGAAAACCCAAATTATTTGGCATGAATAGAAAGTAACAGTAAATATAAACATGACAGAGTAAAAATAATAAAACATGGTAGTATATTCTAGCTAGTATATTACCTGATGAAAACTTTTTACAGGGGTCTGCTCTACCTTGGCAAAATGAAAAATTAGAGAAATTTAGAGACAACACCAAACTGAGACATCCTCCTTGAGATAATCACAAAGATTAAATGTTGCTTAGGAGGAAATAACTTTGTCATTATGTGATTTAATGCTAATTAATGCCATATCCATGGACATGAAATCATGTCTCATGCT
The DNA here is from genome assembly GCF_008728515.1 of Papio anubis. Taxonomy (NCBI): domain Eukaryota; kingdom Metazoa; phylum Chordata; class Mammalia; order Primates; family Cercopithecidae; genus Papio; species Papio anubis. The sequence continues at coordinate 80,154,135 of NC_044980.1, forward strand.
TCCTAATGTTATCTCAGGTATTACCAGTGGTGATACCTTTCTGGAAACCCTGCTCAGTGGTATAACATGTGGTAGTAAACTGAGTCATACAACATTTTACTGTTAGTTATATTTAAATTTCTATTTAAAAATGTTTTTAATTTTAAATTTCATTGGAAACACTGATTGAATTTCAAGTCTAAAAAAAATTAATTACTTGATTTGAATGATTTGGTGCTAATTTAAAAGTCTTTTAATTACAACCCGAGAAGAATTTAGGAATCAAAGCCATCTGACTTGTGATTATCTCTATCTCCTGTTAGGAGTTTGATCTTACATTAATTGATTTTTGTCTTTCAAAGCATCTAGCATTAGTGGCCCTTGTCCAGGGGTCTCACTGTGGTGGGGTGATAATTACTGACCAGGCTATGATCTGGTATAGACAAATATTCACACTCTATGCTCTTAGGGTCTGGCCTCTGCTTGGCTCCATGTTGTACAGCTGAGAGTAGTGCAAGCTGTCCAATGATGAGATAGAATAAAAATATATCTCAACAACTGAAATATCTGATTACCCAAAATTATTTCATATGGAAAAATAATTACTACATATAGAGGACATTTTATTTCAGTGACTTGAAGGATACTGAATTATTTGAAATTATGGACTAGACACCTTGCTAGGTCTGAATATGTTCCCCTAAATTCATGTTGGAAACTTAATCCCCAATCTAGCAGTATTAGGAGGTGGGGCTTTAGGGGAAGTATTTATGTCATAAGGGCTTCACCATTATGAATGGATGAATGCCATTATAAAGGGGTTTGATGGAGGAAATTCATCCTTCTTACGCCCTTAAGCCTTCTACCATGTTAAGATACAGAAAGATACCAGTGCCTTAATCATGAACTTCCTAGCCTCCAGAACAGCGAGAAATAAATCTCTCTTCTTTGTAAATTATCATTTCCAGTATTATGTTATAGTAACACAAAACAAAGACACACTCTAATAGTAACTCTTGACTGATTACTAAATTCCAGAAATCAGCTCTTTGGTTCAACATGTAATCAAGCCAACCCCAGAAGACATGGCCTTCTACCTCCAGGGCCAACACTGGCCAAACTTTCCCCACCTCATGCCTGCCTTCTACCCTTGTGGGTTAGTGAGTATCTCCCTACCAATAATAATAATAATAATAATAATAATAATAAGCCTAGTGAGTTAAGCATATGGAAGCCTTATTATACTATGAAGAGCATTTACTTTGGAGTCAGAGACTCAAGTTTGAATAGTTACTTAACTTCACTGCTTAACAGCTATGAAGGCTGGGTGAAATCACTCAACATAGCATGTTTCCTCTCTAAGAAACAAGGGATAATTATACTTTACTCATAAATTGTTATGAGAGTTCAACTGAGTTAACATTTCAGGTTAGTTGGATTTGACTAAATATTGGTTTAATTCATGTGTTCATTCATTAAAATTTTAATCATTCTCTAAAGTTCTTTCTTCTCTATTCTCACACAATAATATTGTAAATAGATCTGCTAAACTTGAGCTCTAAAAAGTACTTTAAAAAAATAAAGCATATAATTAGGTTTAAATATTTTATGATTTAAAGAACAGGGGGAACTAAACTGATGAAACCTATTTTTTAATTTTTTTTTTTTTTTTTTTTTTTTTGAGACGGAGTCTTGCCCTGTCACCCAGGTTGGAGTGCAGTGGCACAATCTTGGCTCACTGCAACCTCCACCTCCCGGGTTCAAGCGATTCTCCTGCCTTAGCCTCCCGAATACCTGGGATTACAGGTGCCCACGACAATGCCCAGCTAATTTATGTTTTTCGTTTTTGTTTTTCTGAGACACAGTCTTGCTCTATTGCCCAGGCTAGCGTGCAGTGGTGTGATCTCTGCACTCACTGAAACCTCTACCTCCCGGGTTCAAGCGATTCTCCTGCCTCAGTCTCCCTGTAGCTGGGATTACAGGTGTCCACCATCACGCCCAACTAGTTTTTGTATTTTTAGTAGAGATGGGGTTTCACCATGTTGGCCAGGCTGGTCTCAAACTCCTTACCTCCTCCCGCCTCAGCCTCCCAAAAGTGCTGGTATTACAGGCGTGAACCACAGTGCCCAGCATCCAGATTTTTTAAAGTAATTTTTCTTGAGTTTTGAGAAAATATTATTTATGAGCAATAAACCAATAAAAAGACTATGCAAAAGTAGATGATGTTTCAAAATACTATTAAGCTAGACTAAAGCACTTAATAAAATAGCTGAATTTACTCATATATAATATAAATCTCAGCAAACTGAATCTTTTCAATAAGATATAAAGGGACTATAGACTATTCCTAGCATAGTTCAGCTTAGTTGCTGGTTTGGAGAGATAGAAAAGAGTGCTTTAGGCCACGCAGGGTGGCTCAAGCCTGTAATCCCAGAACTTTGGGAGGCTGAGGCGGGTGGATCACGAGGTCAAGAGTTTGAGACCAGCCTGGCCAACATGGTGAAACCCCGTCTCTACTAAAAATACAAAAATTAGCCAGGTGTATTAGCAGGCACCTGTAATCCCAGCCGCTCAGGAGGCTGAGGCAGGAGAATAGCTTGAACCCGGGGGGCAGAGGTTGCGGTGAACCAAGATTACGCCACTGTACTACAGCCTAGGACAGGGCGAGACGCCTTTAAAAAAAAGAAAAAAAAGAAAAAAGAAAAGAGTGTTTTAGGATGAGGATGTCATTTGAATATTATATACACACACATATATATACACATATATATACACTATATGTATATACACTATATATATAGTATGTGTGTGTGTAAAATGGACCAAGCAATAAAGAACCTTCAGCCAAGTATACTCTTAAAACCAAGTAAAATTTCATTTCATAACTTCAGTTATAGTTGTCTTTCCTAATATTTGATATTCAGGCTGTAAAATGTTTCTTTACATTGTAAAACTATGTTACCTCTCTGCAACATCTCAGAATAAAATACCAAAAGATCAATCTGCCCATGCCTCTTCTTCCTGTGTAAACAGCTCTTTCTAGATAACCATGTTTATCAGAGTCTGATTTTACTTTTCTGTTTGTACTAAATCTTCTGTTTAAATCAAGTCTTAAACCACCTCTGTGTTTGTTTGAATTCCAAAGTTGAATAAATATAGCTTTTATGCATAAATAACCAAAGGAGTGTTTCTCAAAATGTGTTGTCCTGATTGTTTTCATTAGAATCAGCTGGAATGACTGTTAAAAGGGTAATTTCCTGGGCTCCACCACCCCAGTCCTACTGTAATAGAATAATGGCCCTCAAATATGTCCATATCCTAATCCCCAAAACCACAACCTATGTTGTGTTACCTGGCAAATGAGAATTAAAGTTGCGGATGGGATAAAGGTTGCTAATCAGCTGGTCTTAAAATACGGAGATTAAAGCTGGGCACAGTGGCTCACACCTGTAATCCCAACACTTTGGGAGGCCGAGACGGGAAGATTGCTGGAGCCTAGGAGTTAGAGACCAGCCTGGGCAACATTGTGAGACCCCTCTACAAAAAATAACTAAATAAATTAAGGAGATTCACCTAGGTTATCCAGATGGATCTAATGTAATCAGAATCGTCCTTAAAGTAGAATAGGAGGCAGAAGACGAGAACCAGTCAGAGAAAAATGCGGCTGCAGAAGAAAGGCACAGAGCTGCCATGTGATGGCTTTCAAGGAGAATGAGACCCATGAGCCGAAGAATGTGGGTGCCCTCTGGAAGCAAGAAAAGTAATTCTCCTCTAGAGCCTCCGGAAAGGAACGCAGCCTTCCTGACACCGTGATTTTAACCCAATGAGACCCGTTCAAACTTCTAACTACAGAAATGTGAGGTAATAAATTTGTGTTATTTAAGCCACTAAGTTTGTGGTAATTCATGAAAACAGCAATAAGAAACTAAAAATATGCACCAAATCAAAGTCTCTGAATATAAGATCAAGGAATGTGCTTTCTTATCAATTTCCCAGGTGAATCTTTCATACTCTAACATTGGAAAACAACTGGTCTTGAGGGGTTTAAAAAACAAATTGAAGATATTGTAAAGGAAAGATAAATTTCTTACCTTTATAATGTAGGCAAAAAAAAAAAAAAAAAAGAGGGACAAGAATAGTTAGGCTTCTGTTTGGAAGACCTACAAAGTTGGGAAAATTAAGAAATAGTTAAATAAGTTAACTTGTTCAATGATATATACTGAACACTGAACACTCCTTACAATGATTATTAAATTTTTAAGTATAAGATATAGATTCTTTATTCTTTATTCGAGTACTATAGTTTCTAAAAGAGAGAAAATGTTGGCTGGAATACATTAATGGTAGTTGGAATAAGTGGATTTTCAATGGTAAGTGGAATTCAGCACAAATGAAGTATTAGTGAAGAAAATATTTACAAAAGCAAAGATACCATGTAAAACCGAAAATGGTGCATTTTTGAAGGACCATAAAGCTAACTTATTTAACATGAGAAGCCATGAGGAGCTATGAGAAGTCAGTGGCTAGCCTAGGAAATTCTAGGAAGTAAAGGTGGATGCTTAGTGTGGACACTGATTATAGAAAGCTTTATAAGGCAAAGATTTTTGCCTAAACTATGGACAAATAGTTATTGAATAGAATACTGTTGAGTGTTTTTAAACATGGTTACCTGATTTTTTTTAAAAAAAGCAGTCTTTAAGAAAAATTGATCTTTCGGTGCCATGTACAACAAATAAAGGAATGAACTAACGTGACTACTTAGGATGCTTTGGGGGTAACTCATGCTCACAGCGCCGAGGGCTTTTTTTTTTTTTTTTTTTTTTTTTTTTTTTTTGAGATAGAGTCTCACTTTGTCACCTAGGCTAGAGTGCAGCAGCACGATCTCAGCTCACTGCAACCTCTACCTCACAGGTTCATATGATTCTCCTGCCTCAGTCTCCCAAGTAGCTGGGATTATAGGCGCACACCACCACGCTTGGTTAATTTTTTGTATTTTTAGTAGAGACAGGGTTTCACCATGTTGGCCAGGCTGGTGTCGAACTCCTGAGCTCAGGTGATCCGCCTTCCTCAGGCTCCCAAAGTCCTGGGATTACAGGCATGATCCACTGCACCCAGCCTACATTTTTTTTAAATGACAGACATTATATTAGAGGTGAAGATATCAATATGAACTCCTATGTAGCTTAATATAAATACAAATGGATACATGTAGAAATAGGGATTTCTACATGTATCCTTGGTTTAGTATACATACATGTATTTCCTTGCTTTTTCAGTTGAGAGGGCCTAAAAGAAACTATACCCCAACAGCAGTGGGCACACCCAGTGCTCAAATCTTGATTGCTGATAAAATTCTCCAGTAAAAGGAAACAGAAATCCTTGGAGAAATAATTGAGTCAAAACTGTGGCAATATAGTAGAAAAATGTCCTTCCTCATCAAGAGGTCCATATTCTAATTCCCAGAAACTCTGTATATGTCACATTAAATGGTTAAGAGGAATTAAGATAGCAGATGGATTATTATTATTTATTTCTTTAGAGAAAGGGTCTCACCTTGATCCTCAGGCTTGTCTCAAATTCCTGGCTTCATGTAATCCTCCTGCCTTGGCCTCCCAAAGTGTTGGGATTACAGGTGTGAGTCAACACACCCAGCTCTAGCAGATGGATTTTAAGTTGATAATTGGCTGACTCTAATATAGGGAAATTATTGTGGATTTTGTTAGGTGGGCCAGTGTAATCACAAGAGTCCTTAAGTATGGAAGAGGGAGGCAGAAGAGGGGAACCAGAGAGATGACAGCATGAAAAGGAATCAACTTGATATTGCTGGCTTTGAAAATGGAAGAATGGAGGCCATGTGAGGTGGCTCACACCTGTAATCCCAGCACTTTGGGAAGCCAAGGTTGGAGGATTGCTTGAGCCCAGGAGTTCAAGATCAATCTGGGCAACATAGTGAGACAAAAAACAAACAAACAAACAAACAAAAAATAGCCAGACATGGTGGCATGTGCCTATAGTCCCAGCTACTTGGGAGGCTGAGAGGCTGAGGTGGGAGGATAGTCTGAGCCCAGAAGTCAAGGCTGCAGTGAGCCAAGGTTGCACCACTGCACTCCGGCCTGTGTGACAGAGCAAGACTCTGGGAAACAAAAAAAAAAAAAAAGATAAGAGAATGGAGGAATGAGACCATGATCCAAGGATGTTAGAAGGCTCCAGAAGATGGAAAAAGTAAAAACAAAATTTCCCTTTGAGCCTCCAGAAAGAATGCAGCTCTTCATACACCTCAATTTTAGCCTGATGAGACCCATTTTGGAATTCTTACCATCAGAATTACAAGATAATGAATTTGTGTTGTTTTAAGCTACTAAGTTTATGGTAACTTGTTACAATAACAATGGGAAACCAATACAGGCAGGAAATATACAAGATGACCCTAGAGCATCTTATAGTACCAGAATGTAAGGAAATGTTTAAAAGAAAAAATATATATATCAATGGGGTATGCCAAAGGGACATAGGAGCTGAGTGAAAGAGCTTCCAATGGCTAAAGCTGGAACAATTTGAGGAATAATGTAAATAACAGCATTGTATTATAACCCAAAGTATAATATAAATATCCCTGAGTTCACACTGATATAAATAAATAATTGAATAAATAGGCAAGAATAGACCAATTTCTATGTAGAAATTCAAGTAATTCCTAAAGATACTCTGTTCTCAGAGGGGAGCATAACTACCCACTTCTTAAGTGTGGGCTGCATATAATAGCTTCCTTCCAAAGAATACAGTACAGAAAAGGAGAAAGAAAATAACTTTACAATGGAAAAGCTAACAAACACCACCTCAGCCAGGTGATCAAGGCTAACATTAGCAACAATAACCATGTTGACAGCATGCACTCCTGATATGATATGATGAGAATGGCACTTTACCTCTGTAGTCTTTCTCCCCAAAACTTACAATCCCAATATAGTCATAAGAAAAACTACAAACAAACCCACAGAGAGACATTCTAAAAAATATCTAAATAGTACTCCTTAAAACTCTAAAGGTCATATATAACAAAGAAAATCTGGGAAACTATCACAGCCAAAAGAAGCTTGAGAAGACATTACAACGAAATGCAATGTAATATCCTGGGTAAGATTATGAAATAGAAAAGACTTTAGGTAAAAACCAAGGAGGAATGAATGAAGGATGAACTTTAGCTGATAATAATGCATCAGCGTTGTTCGATTTGTACTGCCAGATATACCATACTAATGTTAAGATGCTAATAATAGGATAAACTGCATGAAGGATAAAAGAAAATTCTTTATTCTCTTTGCAATTTTCTATAAATGTAAATCTCTTAAATAAAAACATTTATTTTTGAAATGACAGAGAGATTCTAGAGGAAGAAACATTTTAGGCAAGATTTTAAAGGAAATAACAACTGGGTTAGCAATTAATTAGATAAAGTAGATGAAAGCTAACGAATGAGTCATAGATTATGCCAAAGTTTTAGGCCCCTATTGTCAGGAGAATGTAATGCAGTGACAAAGAGAAAGCTTGCTGGTGGTTGAGCAAATAAGTTTAGGACATAACACATTTGAGACAAAAGTGGATAATCCAAGTATAAACATAATCAGCAGTCAGTGATAAAGAATTGGATGTTGGGTGAATGTTTGTAAATGGAAATGTGGATGTAGATTTAGTCAATCAGTAAATATGTATGGAACCACTACTTAAAGAGCTCTGTATGGAGTAGGGAAAGGAAATGTGTACTAAAATGCAAACCAAGGCATATATCTATATAAAAATAACAAAAAACCGTGAATGGGCTTAAATAAGAACTAGCTAAGAGTTCAGTAGACAGAGGCCCCCCGATGCACACTTTCTCAGTGTGAGTGAAATCAGCAATGAAAAGATGATGCGTCCCCCAAAAATTCATATGCTGAGGTCTTCATTCCCAGTATGGCTGTATCTGGAGATGGGGCCTCTAAGGAAGTAATTCAAGTTAGATGAGGTCAGGAGTATGGAGTCGCAATCTTCTAAGATTAGTGTCTTCATAAGAAGAGATACCAGAAACCCCCTCTTCCCTCACTGCAAGGTGCACACACCAAGAAAAAAGGTCGTGAGGGTATATGGAGACTGTAGCTAGGAAGGGAGACCTCACCAGACACCAAACTGGCCAGAAACTTGATCTTGGACTTTCCAGCCTCCAGACTGGGAGAAAATTAATTTATGTTGTTTAAGCCACCCAGCCTGCAGTATTTTGTTTTTGCATCCTGACTGCCTAATACAGATGGTTACCAGAGGGTAAACTGAAAAAATGTGAATAGTGAGAGCATAAAGAAACACAAGGAAAAAGAAGCCTTCTTTTGTTTGTTCATAAATATTATTGAAAATTTATCTTGTGCCAGACATTGTACTAGATCCCAAGGTGAGGATAATGAACATGATATAATCTCTACCTGCACAGAACTTACATTTTTGGCATGTCACAAACAAGAAATAATAGAAAAGGCAAATATAGATCATGAGAAGTGGTATGAAGGAAGACGAAAGAAGGAAGATGAAATAAAGAATAATTATATTCAGTGCAGGTGTGTCTTTAGCAGTCAATTAAGAACTCTGAGGAGACAGCATTTAGGCTGAGACCTGAAGGATGAAAATGAGCTAGCTATGCAAAAATGCTGAGGTAAGAGCTTTGTAGGCAAAGAGAACAGGAAGTGCAAATGCCTTGGCATCAGAAAGCACCTTGGGAATTTGAAAAACAGAAGAAAGGCCAATTGGATTGCCATAAAATCATTAAGGGAGAATATAAAAGGTAGAAGGTAACGTTGTATAGGTATACAGGAGCCACATCATCCAGACAGGCCATTGTAAGAAGAATGGACATATTCTAAGGACAATGAGAAACCACTGAATTAATCTAAGAAAAAAATGATGCCTGATTTGTGTTTCTAAGTGATTACTGATTGCTATGTGAAGACAAATTTTTTTTTTTTTTTTTTTTTTTGGAGAAGGGCAAGAGAAGAAGCAAAGAAATCTCTTTCACATAGTAGAGAAAGAGATTGTGGTGACTTAATTTCGAATGGTGGTATGTAGATAGAGGCAAAACCTGAGATATTTTTTGGTGGTAGAAACAAATGAACTAGATGATGGATTGGATGTAGGGAATTGCAGAAAGAGAAAAATTAAAGTTGATACCTGAGTGTTACTTTAGAAAATGGATGAAAAATGGTGCCATATACTGAGATGAGAGAGAGTTGCAAATGACTAGGTTTGTGAAGAAAATCAAAAGCTCAGTTTGGGCCATTGGGCTAGAAATTAATTTTGAAAACCATGAGAATATACAGTACAAGTTACTTAAATCTATGAGACTAAATAAGGCCACTTAGGGAGAAAGCTCTGATAGAACTGAAAAGAGACAAGCTCTGAGCCTTGGCAAAGAGAGAAGGAGTAACAGTGAGGTAAGAGGAAAACCAGGAGGATGATGTCACAGAACCAAGGAAAGAAAGGCTTTAAGGAAAGTGTTTTGCTGGGTCTAATGCTACCAAGGCATCAAATGAGGTAAGAAGAGAGGAGTTGGGTTTGGCAATGCAGATACTGTGGGAGACCTTGACAAAGGCAGTTTCACTGCAGAGGTGGAAACAGAAGCTAGATTAGAATGGGGTGAATAATTAATTGGAAGAAAGAAAAAGGTGATAATGAGCATTGATAACATGCTTAAGATGTTAAATAGAAGAATTAAAAGTAATAGGGCAGTATCCAGAAAATAAGATGTAATCAGCAGAAGTGTGTTTACTTTTTTTTTTTTTAACATGGGGCATGTCAGATATGTTAATAGGTATGATCTACCAGAAAGGGTGAGAGTGATGCTGCTAGATAGAGGAGCAGAGGAGCAAATACTCCTAGTCCAAGAGAAAGCAAGAGGCGATTAAATCCAGAGAAGAGTAGGAAGATTTGCATTTGATAATGGCGGGGATATTTCCTTCACTGTAACAAGAGGGCAAAGTTTCTGTTTGGTTAGATTTCATGTGTGAAGGTGAGGAAATTTACCTTCAATGCTTTCTATTCTCTTTCTTTTCCCTTTTCTTTTCTTTTTTTTTTTTTTTTTTTTGAGACAAGGTATCACTTTGTTGCACAGGCTGAACTGCAGTGGTACAGTCATGGCTCACTGCCTCACTGCAGCCTTCACAAACCTAGTCATTTGAACTCCTGGGTTCAGGGAATCCTCCTGCCTCAGCCTCCAGTATAGCTGGAACTACAGGCATGCTTAACCATGCCTGGCTAATTTTATTTTTCTAATAGAGACAGGATGATGCTATGTTGACTAGGCAGGTCTGGAATTCCTAGGCTCAAGCGATCTTCCCACCTTAGCCTCCCAAAGTGCTAGGATCACAGGCTTTAGCCACTGTGCCCAGCAGATACCTTCTATTTTCTCAGTTAAGCAGGGAAGGTGTGTGAAGGGTGAAGTGCAGGTTTTCAACCGTCATCTGAGAAAGTCAAAGCAAATTTGCTAGAAAAACATACAAGAATGGTAGGCAGTATTGAATGGCTAGTTGAAGATTTTGTGACGAATTTCAAGTGTTATCAGTCACCCTAGTATTTTCCACCAATGTTCAGCTACTGAAGTTCAAACAAGGAAAACAGTAGTTTGGAGATTACAATAGGGCTAAAGAAATGCAGCAATGGAAGTCTCAGGTAAGTGAATTAGAAGAACAGGAGGTGATGGTCATAAAGTAGGATGCTTCAAATAGAGAATTAGGAGGTGGTTTCATTAGTGGTGATAAGTTCCAGTGGTTTTATCATAGGTGGCAAAGGTGGGGTAGAGGAAAACAGTGAAAGAGGAGAGGTCGGCCGGGCACGGTGGCTGATGCCTGTAATCCCAGCACTTTGGGAGGCCGAGTAGGGTGGATCACGAGGTCAGGAGATCGAGACCATCCTGTCTAACACGGTGAAACCCTGTCTCTACTAAAAAGACAAAAAATAAATAAATAAATGCCAGGCGTGGTGGTGGGCGCCTGTAGTCCTAGCTACTCGGGAGATTGAGGCAGGAGAATGGCGTGAACCTGGGAGGCAGAGGTTGCAGTGAGCCAAGATCACGCCACTGCACTCCAGCCTGGGCGACAGAGTGAGACTCCGTCTCAAAAAAAAAAAAAAAAAAAAGAGGAGAGGTCAAGGAATAGAGAAGCTAAAGCTCAGAGTGTTTCATCTACATGGTTCTTAGAATCACTAAGAACAATGACAGGAATGAAGATATACGGGAAGGCAGTGAGACAGTAGTTGAAGTATTAAGTGAATGAAGAGAAATGATTAGGAAGGTAGATAGGAATTACCGCCAAGGAGAAGTCACGGGTAGTAAAACTGGATAGGAAAACACAGAGTACTTGATCAGCTGAGATTGGAAGGATATTGTCCTAAAAACTATGTAGCATAGTTCATATATATATATATATGTAAAATATATATTTATATATTACACATTTATTTATATTACATATATCATATATATTCATAGTTACATATATATGTAACTGAAAAACTCTACAGTAAGTGTTTTCATTTCTTAATCACATGCTCTTATCTATCAAGGATTCTGAACATATAACATTTTAAATCACAAATATGCTACTCTGGAGATACAGTTATTACAAAATGAATTTTATAGGATTAAATATATACTTCAAATAAACTAAGCCTCATATTTCATTTTATTTATTAATAATATAAACATCTTTACTCTCACTAGAAAATTATTAATAATTTTATAATTGAAAATTATTTTTAAAAATATTGATTTAAACTTTGGAATCAAGTGATTTGAAAGTCTGGTACTATGTTTACTTTACATCAGTATACGATTTTAATGATTTTCCTAACTGAAAAAGAAACCTCACAAAAACATTTGTGTCCAACTGAAATATATCACTGGCTGTGTTTACCAAATTCTGATACTCATTTTTCAATCCTATTTACCAACTATACAAAAGTTTTTATAACTTTTATATAATAAATATCAATTTATCCTGATGTCACTAAACTTTTCTATAAACCAATACAAAGTTATAATATTCTTATGTAATAAATGAATTTAAAACTCACTGAATTCTTTATGTGAAAGACTTAGAATAAATTAGAAAATATTTTTAGGCATGCAGATAAGGGAATTTTATAAGAGCTGTAATAATTTTTAGCTGTATCACTTAAAAATTGAAAATGTTTCAGTTTATATTCAAAATGCCCTTTTCATAACACAAATTTCTTTCAAAAACAAGATACTTTTTAATAATTGCTAAAATACTATTTTTTTCATCTGTAAGAGATTAAATATAAGGAGTGTTTTTGTTGTTTGAGACAGGATCTGGCTCTGTTGCCCAGGCTGGAGTGCAGTGATACAATTTCAGCTCATTGCAACCTCTACCTCTTGGGCTCAGGCAATCCTCCCACCTCAGTTTCCTAAGTAGCTGGGACTACAGGCATGCACTACCACACCCGGTTAGTTTTTATATTTTTGGTAGAGATGGAGTTTTGCCACATTGCCCGGGCTGGTCTCAAACTCCCAAGCTCAAAGGATCCACCTGCCTGAATCTCCCAAAATGCTGGGATTACAATTGTAAGCCACCATGCCTGGCCAAGGTTTTTGTGTTTTGTTGTTGTTGTTGGTTTGTTTGTGTTTCTTTCTATAAAGCTGCTTGGTAAAATACATACTTAGAACAATTGGGTTTTTTGTGTGTGATGGAAAATGACTCACACATCCTGGCCTCACTAGTCTTTGGGAACTCTGTGTACTTATTCCAGCAGCCATTGCAGCAACATACAGGTATGTGTGACCTGTGTGACTTCACAAGGTACAAACTACCAGCACCCGTCCTCCCACCCTGGGATTCTCTTTTGATGCTAAGGCATAAGATGCCACATGATTCTTTGGCAGTCACATATGTACAAGTCCAAAATGTGGCAGAATCAAAGTTGCATGGGGTGAAACTTTGTATTAGTTAGGATTTTCCAGAGAAACAAGACTATTAGGTTGGTGCAAAAGTAATTGCGGGTTTTGCCATTAAAAGTAATTACTTTTGCACCAACCTATAATAGGGGTGTGTGTGTGTGTGTGTGTACACATAAAGAGAGATGTATTATAAGAAATTAGTAAGAAATTAGCTCATGAGATTATGCTAAGATGTCTTATGTTCTGTTATTTACCTGGAGACCCAGGAAAGCCATTGTGGTATTATGAAATATATATCTGGTCTTCTTCCCTGTTTCCTGGCATACAGATACTAAAACCCTTAGAATTTCAGAAATGATGGATTATCTTTTGTGTGTTAATGAGATAACGAGTAGGTGTGGACCCCTAGATATCTTCAGGATGCGAGCTGCTAGGGTTGAGACTTTCAGCCCTAACCTATGGAGAAGGGAGAGGGGCTGAAGATTGAGCTGGCCATCAACAATGGCCAGTGATATAATCAATCATGCCTATGCAATGAAACCACCATAAAAACTCAAAAAAGACAGGGTTTGGAACACCTTCTGGATAGCTGAACATGTGAAAGTTTCTGGAAAGTAATGTGCCAGTGAGAGCATGAAAGCTCCATGTCCCTTCTTCCATACCTTAACCTATGCACTTTTCCATCTGGCTGTTCATCTGTATTTTTTATAATGTCCTTCATAATAAGTGGGTAAATGTAAGCATCTCCCTGAGTTATGTGAGAACCTCTAGTAAATTAATAGAACTGAGAAGGGGGGTCATGGGAACCCCGATTTATGGCTGGTCTGTCAGAAGCACAGGCCACAACCTGGCCATAACCTACAGTTGGCATCTGAAGTGGAGGATACTCTTGGCGGACTGAGCACTCAACCTGTGGGATCTGATGTTATCTCCAGGTAGACAGTGTTAGGATTGAACTGAACTACAGGACACCCAGCTTGTGTCTGCTGGAGGAGTGCTTGCTTGGTGTGTGGAGAGATAACCTCACACATCTGGCATCTGAAGTGTATTGAGTGTGTGAGTAGAGAGTAGGAAAAACATTTGGGTTTGTTTTTCCCATGTATTACAGCCAGAAATGTAGTTCTAAGGCCTGAGAGCTGGAAAGCTGATGGTGCCAATTTCAGTGTAGGTCTGAAGACCTGAGAACTAGGAGCACCCAGGGAGAAGCTTGATGCCTCAGCTCAAGCAGTCACACAGAGAGCAAATTCAACCTTCCTCTACCTTTTTGTTCTATTCAGGCCCTCAACAGACTGCATGATGCCCATCCACATTGGGGAGAACAATCTACTTTACTTGATCCACTGATTTAAATGCTAATCTCTTCTAGAAATAACTTTACAGACACCTCTAATAATGTTTTACCAGATATCTGGACATCCAGTATCCCCGTTAAGTTGACATATAAAATTAATCATCACAAGCTTTGGCCAAGAGAAGAAGGCCAGAATATTATTACTTTCCCATTTCTCCTCCCAAGGAACTCTCCTGGGAAGATGAAGTCATTTATAGAGCCTCTAAGAAGATGGCCCCATGAGACTGAGCCATGGCATTTGACACTAGCAGTGGCATTCTAGTTAATGCAGCTTTGTGTTGGCTCTCTCATTTCTTGCCACACTTTTGTTTTGCTTCATCCTGGGCCTAAGAATTGCATTACTAGATGAGGATGTAACATATAATTCTTCCCCTCAGTCTCTAAACCCAAGATAATAGAAATACTTTTTCCTGAGGTAAAGAATGAACCCTTTATTGTATAAAATATGCTTATGGTAACACCTCCTCAAATTACAAAGTATTTCAGGTAACACAGGAGATACACAGCAGGTCCTCCTGGTATATGATTCAATGTCATTTTGTTACAATGTTGATGAGAAAAAAAAAAATGTATTCTTGGCTGGGGTCACTATCTGTGTAGAGTCTGCCTGCATGTTCTCCTCATGCCTGTGTGGGTTTTCTCTGGGTACTCTGGTTTCTTCCCACATCCCAGTGACGTGCACATTAGGTTAACAGGCACATCTAAATTGTCCCAGTCTGAGTGAGCGTGGATGTGAATGTACTCTGCGATGGGATGGTGTCCTCTCCAGGGCTGTTTCCTGCCTTGAGCCCTGAGCTGCCAGGAAAGGCTCCAGCTACCAGGAACCCTGAATTGGAATAAGCAGGTAAATAATTATCTTACTTGTTTTTATTAACCTTCAAATGTATGTGTAGCTCACATTTATTTCAATGTTTATTATTAGAAGTGTTTGGGTCTTTATTTAGAAGTTTGGTGGGTTTTGTGACCAGAAATATGCTGTAGAAACTTAACTTTGGTTTATATTAATTATCCTACAGTAAAATTGGTTTTGTTGTACACTGTTTTGGTTCAAGTCAGTTTCTAAGAACCTACTGACGATGTTAGTGAGGACGTACTATAATCATCTGATCCATTTAACCAAGCACATTTAATTGCAATATGTGGTAAGATAATTTTACCTAAATGTGCCAGTGTAAAATCTTCCAGTGTAAATCCTGTGTGGGATTCATTTCTTAGTCATACCTTACATATTGTATATAAAATGGCACCATCAGACAAATAAACCTGATTTTGTCAGTATCAATTAATATATTAAACACAAATAAAGCTTAATATCTCTGTCCCTCTACCTAGCTATATTTAGAATTGACTTGCATGCTTTCTTGGGAGTATACATCCCCATTTTGGAGACAAATGTTCTAGAAGCTTTACACTCAATGCCTATATGGCAACAATTCCCTCCGTGGTAGTGGTGAAGTCATGAGACATCAGTGTTCTACATGAAGGAGATAGTTATAGCCCAATAGATACAGAAAATAATGTTTATAAATTTAGAGAACTAATTTTAATCACCTCTTAGGAAGATATAGTGCAAAGCTTTTTGAAGCAAAGACCCTTCTCTCACAGTATGTGTTAACTTCTTATTCAGCATTTAGGTATAAATTGTTCATTTTGAAATAAATTGTTCTGTCAAATGACCTGGTTATCATCTACCACTAATTTTATCTTTTAAGTATAGCTATTAATCATAAACTTTAATTCAAAATATTTAGCACTATACATGTTTTTATCAGAGATCTATTTAAATTATACTTCCTCTATGCAAAGGCATAAGAATGATACAATGGGACTTCAGGACTCAGGGGAAAGGGTGGGAGAGGAATGAGGAGACTACACATTGGGTACAGTGTACACTGCTCAGCTGATGGGTGCTCCAAAATCTCAGAAATCACCACTACAGAACTCGTTCATGTAACCAAACACCACCTGTTTCCCCAAAACCCATTGAGATAAAATTTAAAAATTATACTTCCTGCAACAGATACGAGTTATCTCCAGCCTAAATCATTTCCATTTTAACATTTAAACTGAAGTTTTCTATTTTACAAAAAGTAGGACCGTTATTGCATAAATTTTAATTTCCTTATGTATAAAATATATTTTTAAAACAGTAGAATTAATATATCTTTAATTCATAATTTCACAGATATTTGGGGAAGTTTATTTCAGGAAACAGCCAAAATTCTAATGGCTACATATTGGCTAATAGTTAAAAATCACAGTTTAAGTAAATACTGTTGTTTGAGGTTATAATTTAAATGCCAGTTATAACCAAGTGTATTAAAAACTTCAATGTCTACTTTGAAATAATTGTATATAAAAGGATCACATTTCAACCACAATCTCCAATTAGAAGGTATGGTATGTAGATCTTTTTTAAATTCTACACAAAAATACAACAAAAAAAGAAAACTACAGGCTAATATCCCTGACGAACATAGATGTAAAAAATCTCAACAATATATTAGAAAACTGAATCTACCAACATATCAAAAAGATTATACATGATCAAGTTGGATTTTTATTGTCATTTTTTTTTGAGATGGGGTCTTACTATGTTCCCCAAGTTGGTCTCTTACTATGTTCCCTAAGTTGGTCTCAAACTCCTGGGCTCAAGCAATCCTCCCACCTCAGGATTGGGAGTTTGTTGCAACTACACATACTGCATCTTCAGGCATGTGCCACAGATCCTGGCTTCAAGTTCAGTGAGATTTGTCCCAAGGATGCAAGGATGGTTCAAAACATGAAAGTCAATAATCGAGATACATCACATCAACAGAATGAAGAATAAAAAACCATGATCATTTCAATAGATGCAGAAAAGCAGTTCATAATATTCAGTATCACTTAATGATAAAAACTTCCAACAAATTAGGCATAGAAGGAAAGCACCTCAACACAATAAAAGCCATATATGACAAACCCATAGCTAACATACTGAATGGGAAAAAGTTGGAAGCTTTTCCTCTAAAAACTGGAATAAGACAAGGATGCCCACTTTCACTACTCTTATTCAACATAGTATTGGAAGTCCTATTAGATCAGTCAGGCAAGAGAAAGAAATAAAAGCCATTCAGATTGGAAAGGAAGAAGTCAAACTATCTCTGTTTGCAGATGACATGATCTTATATATAGATAATGCTGAAGATTACCAAAAAACTCTTAGAGCTGATAAACAAATTCAGTAAAGCTTCAAGATACAAAATCAGCATACAAAAATCAATAGCATTTCCATTTATAATAATACCTACCCCAAAAAGTCTAGGAATAAATTTAACAAAGGGAGTGAAATATCTCTAAAATGAAAACTACAAAACACTGATGAAAAAAATTAAGAGGACATAAAAAAATGAAAAGTCATCCTATATTTATGGATTGCAAGAATATTTTTTAAATGACCATGCCATCCAAAGTAATCTACATATTCAATGTAACCCCTATCAAAATACCAATGACATTCTTCACAAAAATAGAAAAAACAACCCTAAAATCCAAACAGCCAAAGCAACCCTAAGCAAAAGCAAAAACAAAACAAAACAAAAACAACAACAAAAAAAACAAAAACAAAGCTGGCAGGAGCAGACTACCTGACTTCAAAATATACAACAAAGCTATAGTAACAACATGGCATGTTATTGCATAAAAATAGATGCATAGACATAGAGAACCCAGAAATCACATACTTATAAAATTGTGCTTCTGCTCTTTAGGAAGAAAGGTGGATAGATATGTTATGGGCAACCAATAGTGACTGCCACAGTGGTTGTATAAATTCCTGCTCCTTTTTTTTTGAGACGGAGTCTCGCTTCGTTGCCCGGGCTGGAGTGCAGTGGCCGGAACTCAGCTCACTGCAAGCTCCGCCTCCCGGGTTTACGCCATTCTCCTGGCTCAGCCTCCCCGAGTAGCTGGGATTACAGACGCCCGCCACCTCGCCCGGCTAGTTTTTTGTATTTTTTAGTAGAGATGGGGTTTCACCGTGTTAGCCAGGATGGTCTCGATCTCCTGACCTCGTGATCCGCCCGTCTCGGCCTCCCAAAGTGCTGGGATTACAGGCTTGAGCCACCGCGCCCGGCCTAAATTCCTGCTCCTATAGAAGTGTGTGTGTTTGTGTGTGTGTGTGTGTGTTTTACTTGCTAATACAAGTTTTAGTCATTTTGGAAGTTTGTTGTATGTTATAGGTAAACTCAGTTGTTCACATTCACATTTTCATGATAAATAGTTAAACATTTTTTCCATACATTTATGGCCATCTGAACTATGTTTACGTTTTTGTTCTCTTTTGATATTATCTGTTTGAGGAGCTCTTTATAGTCTACATATGAATTATTTTGTAAGATGTATGCATCATAGATATTTTCTCCCAGTCTGTGTGTTATGGACTGAATATTTGTGTTCCCCAAAAATTCCTATGTTGAAATCCAGCCCTCCCACTCCCATCCTGCCTTCCAACGTGATAGTATTTGGATATGAGGTCATTGGAAAGTGATTATATCATGAGGGTGAATCCCTCATAAATAGGATTAGTACTCTTGTAAAAAGTACTCCAGAGAGCCATCTTGTTTTTCTTCCATGTGAGGACACAGTTGAGAAGATGGTGGTCTATAAACAAAAAGTGGGCTCACTTTGACTTGGACTGCTCAGCCTCCAGAAACTATGAGAAATAAATGTTGTTTAAGCCACTCAGTCTATGGTAATTTTTTATACAGCCAGAATGGACTAAGACACTGTAACTTATCTTTTAATTGTATTTTGGTATCTTTTACGGAACACGTTTAATGTTATAAAACAAGATCAATGTATTTTATAGTTTATGCCATTGCATCTAGTTTAAGAAAGGTTTCCTTACTAGAAGTCATAAATTCTCCTACCTTTTTCTAAAAGTCTTAACATTTTGCTCTTTATATTTAAGTTTCTTTCATCTGAAGTATATTCCTGTAAATAGAGTGAGGCAGAGATCTTTCCAACTTTTTCCCGTGTGACTATTTGTTGAGTTACTTTCTTATTTTACTCCTGAATTTTAATGTCACACTTGTCATACACCAAGTTATCAAATATATGAATCTGTTCTGAGTTTTGTTTTGTTGATCTATTAATTTTATTTCTGACACAATAATACAGTTGTATAACTATAATTTTAGAATATCAATATCTGGTAAAGTAATATCAGTGAAACTGATTTATGAATTGCATGTAAAAATTTTAAGGCCACCATGTCAACGTAATTAGCACTGGCCTACAGATAACCTATTGATTTGAGTACTTTCCTCTGGTTTGTAGAAACTTTGCTTAACTCTACTATGCTAGTTTTTCAGCTGTACAATTATTGGATTTTCTATAAAAAATAATATTCAAATAATCAATATTTGATCTTTCCTAATCTATATAACTGGTTATTTCTTTCTTATTTCATTGGTTAGGAACTCCAGAGCAATGATGATTATTGGTGGAGATAATAAGTATTAATGCTTGTTCCTAATATTAATGGGAATTTTATAACTCTCATACGTTATTTCTAGGATAAATCATATTTGATCATAATGCATTTTTTAAAATGCTTGATTCAATATGTCAACATCTTATGATACTTGCATGTACTCATAACGAAGATTAAACTACAATTTTTCTTTCTGTTATTTTTCTAGTTCAGGTAACTAGAATATATTAACTTCATGAGAGAAGTTACAGAATTTTCCTCTTTTTCTATATTTTGTAGTATTTTGTGCAAAGGAGACTTTTCTGTGCTTTGAAGCATTTGTTGGTAATGCCTGTGTAAAATTTTCTAGAACTTGCTGTATTTATTTTGGGTAGGTTTTTCTTACTAATTCATTTTTTCTGAAGGCTTTCTCCTCAGACACAGGTTTACCCTTGAGTCAATTTTGGTAATTTAAATTTTTATTGATGCCCACCTGCAAAGGGCCAGGTCTGGCATACAGTTTGAAATTTGCTGCCAGAGTCCCATTTTGCAATCCCGGACTTCTGGTGGAGACTGGGGTGTCCATGGCCCACTACCCAGTGGCGAGTAGACTCTTTGTACTCCCAGACTATTGCAAGAAGCTTAAAGGATGGCCTCCAGATCTGGAACAATTATGCTCTCATGTTAATAAAAAGATTAACAATATTTTTAAAAATCTGTCATCGAGAAACTGTCCAAGAACCTGCCTTGAAGAATATTTTAATAGGAGATGAGATCACTGTAAGAAATGAACTTCTATATAAATTCAAATAGGAAATTCAGTATTAAGAATAAACCAACAATTCACTCAAAGAACTCTGTAAATCTCTTGAAGAATATTATAAAATGTGAAACATCTCAAAGAAAACTTTCCTTCCCATGTGCCTCAAATAACAGTTCTCAAACTCTAGCCTCAATCAATCCTCCCACCTCAGCCTCCCAAAGTGCTGGGATTACAGGTGTGAGCCACTGTCCCCAGCCATAATTTCTTTATATTTTATTTCTTTAGCTTTTTCATCTTCTATCCTGTTTCATATAAAATTCAAACTTTTTTAGATAAATTTTAAATCAAATGCTTCCATTTGAGTTAGTTTTAGAATTTATTTTTATAAAATTTTAGCACGTAATTTTGAAATAATTTTTTATATTTTAAGATCATACCTGTCCATGTGACTCCAATTCAACTGTAAAAGATCTAAGAAATATTTGATCTGTTGTCCAGGAAGAAAAGGAGGAAGGAACATTCTTTTATCATTTCACTCTTACCTGTATATGAAGAATATACTTATCTTCCTCTCAGAAGGACAATCCGAAGTCCCTTCTAGTTAGTGCATTCAGCTCAAAGCCAAAAACATTCAAGAAATGTGTCATCTTCTCCAATACGTGAATGTTTGAATTCTCCTGAAATGAAATCCCATGAACTGAAGAAACATCCTATCTGTCTTTACCACCTCTCCCGTATACACCTACATGCGTGGGTGCATGCATGCACATGAACACACACACATCTAATATAAAAAATGAATCAAGGACAGAAATAGCTATAATAGGAATCTGATTAGTAAGAGTAGGAATGGAAGGCAAGCAATGGTACCCAGTGCATATAGATCTTAAACAACAGATCGTCAAACACACTGCAGAATGATAAGAGGGTCTGAAATGTAATACATCAAGCGTTAATGTGCCAGACCTAGAAGTGGCAAATGTCACTTGGACATATTCCACTGGCTAAAACTCAGTTACATAGGCCCAATAAAATTATAAAAAGGCTATGTCAGTTTTGGTTGTGTGCCAAAAAAGAAGAAGACAAAATGGATATTGATGTGTACTAACAGTCTGTGTCATCATGGTGACATGATCCTTCTATCATGAAGTAATCAACCTCTTTAGAGAAAAATCATTATTAGACTTAAAGTTGTTTTCTAATATCAATATTACTGTCAGATTTATTTTGGTCAGATTCCTGGTGTACATTTTTTCAACCTGTGACAGTAAGTTCTCAACGTTGTTGATAGGGTCTTGGAAACTTCAACTTCAAGTGAGATGCCATGTAACAAAACCAGTTTAACCATAGGTTAATTAATATAAACAAGAATTAGTTCCTATGGCATGTTTGTATCACAAAAACGTCACCAAATTTCTAAGTGAAGACTTGAAACACTTCTAATGTTAAATATTGATATAAATGTAAGCTATACATACATTTAAGAAAAATCAACAAAAATAAGTAAGCTATTTGCCCAATTTTTGGTGAATCAGTGAGTGATAGCAGTCAAACTCGTGGTAGGTTAAATCAAGAAAGAAATGTTTGCAAAGTGAAAATTGTCAGGAGTACTTCCTACCAATACATAGTTAAAAAACAGTAATCAATAAGGCAGGTTCTGTAAGCACTTTCATACAACATTATTGTTTTGCATTTGTATGATCATCAAATACTTTATATTTTATCTTATAATAATTTATATTCATTTATTCATTCATTTTCCAACCCACTTATTCCAGTTCAGGTTACAGGTGGCCAAAGTCCATTCAGCAGCTTAGGATACAAGATGGGAAGCAACCCTGGCCATGACACCATCCCATTACAGTGCACACTCATACATATACCCACACTCACTCTGACTGAGATTGCTGACACATGCCCACTCACCTAAAATACACATCTTCGGGATGTAGCAAGAAACTGGAGTACCTGGAGAAAATCCACACAGACATGGGGAAAAGGTGCAAATTTCACAGAGATATTAGCCTCAGCCATGAATTAATTTTTTTCCCATCAATATTATAACAAAGTAACATTATCTGAGCACCTGATATAATTTCAGTCTTTTGAGATCATTATTGTTATTATTATTATGAGACAGAATCTCACTCTGTAGCCCTGGGTAGAGTGCAGTGGCGCAATCTCGGCTCATGGCAAATTTCACCTCCGGGTTCAAGTGATTCTCATGCCTCAGCCTCCAGACTAGCTGAGATTATAGGTGAGTGCCACCATGACCAACTAATTTTTGTATTTTTAGTAGAGACGAGGTTTCACCATGTTAGCCAGGCTAGGTGAACTGTTGAGCTCAAGCTATTCACCCAGTTCAGCCTCCCAAAGTGCTGGGATTACAGGCAAGAGCCACTGTGCCCAGCCTCTTGAGATTATTATATTTTGGGTGTGATTCTTTAAAAAAGCATATAGCCTAAACTTAGGTTTTTTTAATCCAATCTGAGAATCTCTGTATTTTTCAGGTGAATTTAATCCATTTTCAGTTTTACAAATTTGATAATAGAAAACAG
This sequence comes from Papio anubis, assembly GCF_008728515.1. NCBI lineage: Eukaryota > Metazoa > Chordata > Mammalia > Primates > Cercopithecidae > Papio > Papio anubis. Next base: position 80,177,169 of record NC_044980.1, read on the forward strand.
ATACTTTCAAAGAGCAAAACTATCATTCAAGATGTATTGTGAAATAAACATTTATCAGAATAAGACAGAATGTACCACTTGCAGACCCTCTTTAAAATAACTGCTGAAGTATGTAGGATGCAAAAATCAATGTCTGTAAAAAATAATACTTGGTGAACATGTTGGTAAATCTCATTAAATACTGTAAAACAAAAGATGAATTTTGGGGTTCTTAAAAACAGCAACTTGAAATATGGTAGGATTAAAGATAGGAGTGCGATGTTAAAATATTCCAGAGTACTTGAGTTTGAAAAGAACTGGATAGAAATATTGATGGGAGATGTGTGCTACAGAAACAGAGTTAGAAACTATCAATAAAGAAGAAGAAAAATCACAGAAATGTTTTTGGATGAAGTGCTTTCCCCAGCAGGGAACTGAATCTAATCCTAGGTAATGTAATGAAGTAGGCCAATGACTCTTCTACAGGCTCTTGCCTGTAATCCCAGCACTTTGGGAGGCTGAAGCAGGTGAAAAGAACCAAAATGTACAATGTCTCAAACACAATAAAAGTTTTTCTTACACATAAACAGACCAACACAACTATAAGTTAGTGGGTGGAGCTGGAGATGATTCTACTCCACACAATCATTCAGGGACCCAATCTGAAGGAGGTTTTCTCATCTACCACAAATAACTTACAGGGTCACTCTAAACAAAAACATTCAGCCAGTAAAAAGGAGAAGAGCGTGTCTGAACATGTTGTGCCTTTCTCAGTGAATAATATCAAGGGGCACATGATATCAATGTGTCTCAAGGGTAACATAATCAGTATTGAGATGTATCAGTCATGTGTCTTCTACTATGACACACTGAGAAAGACATAGACTGCCGTCCTAGTCTTGCAAAAAATGCCTAACCTAAATGTGATTATGAGAAAACGTCAAACACATATTGAGAAACATTCTTCAAAATACCTGACCATCTGCCGTCAGCGAGTAGAGGGAAAAACAAAACAAACCTGACCATCTTTAAAAGTATCAAAGTTATGAGGGACAGGGAACTGAAAGACAAAGAAAGACTGAGGAACTCTCATAGATTGGAAGAGACCAAGGAGACATGACACCTAAATGCAATGTGTGAATCAGATAAAAACATTAGAGAAATAACTAATGAAATTTGAATAAGATCTATAAATTAGTTAATATTTTCTCAATATTTCCTGCTTGATACTTGCTGTGTGGTAAGATCCTAACACTAGTTTGATGAAGTAAATATAGCAATTCTGTGTCATACTTAGTAACTTTTTTCTAATCTTGAACTTTTTTCAAAATGAAAAGTTTTTTAAAGAAATGAGTAAGCAAATAAAGTCCCATCATGTTACCATGTATATGAAAAGCTGTTACCAGAAATAAAAAATTGTGAAGTCCACTTAATAGGTGCCACTATCCTTCCTGTTCTTCATTCTGTACCTAAAGTATCATATTAGCCACATCTGAATGAATTTATTTATAGCTAGGATGGCCCCTACCCTTTTTGGAGTGTAACTAATACCCTTCAGAGTGTAAATGTTTAACCCACTTTCTGCTATGTCAGGCATCCAGATTACAAATCTAACTTCTTTCATAACAATTCCAGTTATGCTTCTAATATTCCCCTTAGATCCATTAGTGTCAGGAAAGACAGAGAATTTCAGTTCAGCTTTGCTTTGACTAGAGCAGAGTAACATTCACAATGCTGGTGAGTCATAGCAAAGCATGGAAGTTGGATGATACCCTGGCCTCTCTATTGCCTCAGGTTCAAAGGTGGACCGACCGACTGTGCCACTTAAGAATTATCAAATCTCCGCTTCTCATCTAGGATTATATTGAGTAAATGGAAGTTTCAACTGAACTGGCTAGGGTACTTCAACTTAACAGACATGAAACAGTTGAGATTAGGGTGAGAGTGGATAGCACTTTTGAACACAAAATGATATGGCAACACATTGTTTTCTCCAGAAATGATACAATAAGCTCAGAGGTTAGGCAATAGTGAAGACTCTCAGGCAGAAAGACTAGGCCACAGGGAGGAAGTTGGCAACTGTTCTCAGTCACAAAGAAAGAAGGAAATCACAAGTGTATTCTCTCACGGGGCACTTTGTCTAGGGCACTTAACAAATTAGTTAAGGTAAGCTAACTGCCTAACAGCTATAAGAAGTTGACCCAAAATAATGATTCAAATATAATGAAAATTTATTTCTCTTATACATAAGCAGACCAAGGCAGCTGAAGGTTTTCATGTAGTATTGTTTGTATGTTTGTTTGTTGCTCCACCACAGTCATCCAAGGACCAGGACTAAAGGAGACTGCTGACTTGCATACACATCTTCCAAGAACACACTGGGCATCAACATCCAACAAGTGAAAAAAGGAAGGAGCATGTAGGATGCCATGGACCTGGTCTAAAAATGACACACAGTACTTTCTCCAATATTCTACTGGCTGGATTTCATCTTACGGGTATACCTAACTGCAAGGAATTCATACCTAACTGCAAGGTAATATTTAGTGGTTCATCCGAGAATAAAAGGAAAAGGGTCTAGTAAACAGTGGTTACCCTGTGCCAAAAACTTCATATATACATGCTTGTAAACAATAATATTTTTCTTTTTTTTTTTTTTTTTTTTTTGAGACGGAGTCTCGCTCTGTAGCCCAGGCTGGAGTGCAGTGGCCGGATCTCAGCTCACTGCAAGCTCCGCCTCCCGGGTTCACGCCATTCTCCGGCCTCAGCCTCCCGAGTAGCTGGGACTACAGGCGCCCGCCATCTCGCCCGGCTATTTTTTTTTTTTTTTTATTTCTTAGTAGAGACGGGGTTTCACTGTGTTCGCCAGGATGGTCTCGATCTCCTGACCTCGTGATCCGCCCATCTCGGCCTCCCAAAGTGCTGGGATTACAGGCTTGAGCCACCGCGCCCGGCCAACAATAATATTTTTCGTGTTTCCGCTTATACGCGAGGAAAAATTTAAGAGTGTATATAACAGTCTTTTCTCTCTAGAAGGCTACAGGTTATTGTGGATTATACATGTTGGGAGATGGAAGTAGTTTATTTACTCCTACTCTTCTTAAAATATTATTTTTACTTTGTGATAGATAGGGGAGGAGAGCAGACTCATATGGCCAACTGTGCCTCTTAAGAGAGTGGTTCTCTTCTAAGAGAAGAGCAAAGCACCACAGGGTGTTTGTGCTTTCATCAGATTGCAGGCCCCTAAAAACCTGATTCCTCTTCACTGCCTTTTTTAAATTCACCTTTCCTACCCTACTGCAATGAACTTGGATGTTTGTAGAAAATATCTTTAGCATCATGAAATCACTGTGAGGGATTCACCCCTGTCCGGCCCATCAGATTTTCCTTTGTGTGTGTTTGTCTGTGTGTGTGTGTGGTTGCTCTTTTTGATTTTTCTTTTTCTTTTTTCTTTTTATTTCTTTTTGTTGTTGTTGTTGTTGTTGTTGTTGACAAAATCTCATTCTGTCACCCAGGCTGGAGTGCAGTGTTGCAATCTCTGCACTGCAACATCTGCCTCAAAGGTTTAAGCGATCCTCTCACTTTGGCCTCCCGAGTAGCTGGGATTACAGGCAAATGACACCATACACAGCTAATTTTTTTGTATTTTTAGTAGAGATGGGGTTTCACCACGTTGGCCAGGCTGGTCTCGAAATCCTGACCTCAAGTGATACACTCATCTTGGCCTCCCAAAGTGCTAGGATTACAGGCTGGGGCCACTGCATCCAGCCACTCTTTTTAATTTCTTATAGTTCATATGAAGAGAAAAAAATTTGTGCAATGAAATGTCCATGAAACAATTCAAACCATTCACAAATTTTAGAAAGAAACTATTTTTTTAATAATGCTAACCCCAAAGCATTATCTTTATACACTAAATGCAGTATGCTATAGTAAGAATACAGTCAAATACAGGCTATGTATATATTAAGACGCTAAGTGGAAAAAGTTCATTTCTTCAACTGATAGTCTCTCTGTCTCCTGATCATTCCATTCTTCAGTCCCCAGGTGCACTGAATTCAGAATTAGAAGACTCAGTTTTAGTTCTTGCTCTGCCACTCTGGCAACTATGAATTTTGGCAAACTAATTTTTCTGTATGTATTTCTTCATCTGTAAAATGGGAATAAGAACTGCTTTGCCTCACCAGGGTTTTGTGAAGTAGAAATGAGAAGCAACATTCACCTGACAACTTAATAAGTCACTTTACACATTACATTTTTGCACAATCGCTAATGATCTTAGGATCAGAATGTCAAGGATCCAACCCAGGGTGTTTTCTTATTCCTGATATTACCTCATGCTCTTGGCCATGGTTGCTGACCTTCAGGGCATTGTGCCCGAGATACCTTTTTGTGTTTTTATTCCGTTCCTGGTTTCCTGCTAGGATTTTTTTTACTTCTGTTTTTTTTACAAAAAAATTTTATTCTTTGGCAAATGTATTTCAGTTTATTGTGATATTTATATTTTACACAAAATATAAATATATTTTATTAAATTTAAAAATCAATTTATTTCAAAATGATTAAGAAATTTTAAAAGACCAATACGTTTCAAAAAATCATGCAAGCACTCAGATGGTATAGCAAAAAAAGGAAATCCATTACTGCATCTTAATTATGAAAAAGTTGTTTTTTGACAAAATTTTGCTAATATGAAGAGAAAACGTTATAATGAAAGAAAAACTAAGTTCATATAATCTGTGGTAATAGGTAAAAATGTGTATGTAAATCTAATGATTTTTATAAGGTAATGAAAAAATATGAAAACACATTTTTTTCACGCTCACTAATGTTCCTTTATTTTCAGATCCCTGTTGTAGAGCTATTGGTTTACTCAGACTTTCCCTATGAAATAGTCACCATCTGCCTGATTAGTCTGTTTCCTTGGTATCCTGCCCATTCTTGTTATTTGAGTTTCTGCTTTATTTCAAGAAATGCACTCATTAAGGACGGTCACATCTGTGATCATTTGAAAAGAAGTATACATATTCAAAAAACATCTAATAGCACCTTGGTATTTTATTAAATATAAACAGGAAAAGTCTTTTTTTGATTGCCTTACTCTTAAATGCTAACAAAACATAGCATGATCTTTAAGATCCCTTCCCCCATTTGGAAATTCTACCAGTCTAAAATAAAAAAATAAAAAAAAAAAGAAGTGCTCAACACAACTCAGAAATTTTCATTATATACACATTTATAAGCACATAAGGAGAAAAAATGCCATCTGTTAAAAATAGTTAACTGAATACTAGCTGAGGATAAAAAATGTAAAACAGGTATATTCGCTTATTCTGATGACTGTTTATATCTGGCTGTCTCCTAAAACTCCTGAAGTGATAAGACAATACAAATAAACAGTATAAACACTTTTCCCCTTAAACTCTCTTAGAATGTATGCTCCAGGTGGACTAGAATTTTTATCTGCTTTTTCACTAATAGGTCCTAAGTAACAGGACATATAGTTAAATATCTGGCTTTTTAGGCAGAATTCTAAGATGGCCCTCCAAGATTCCCAGCCTCTGACGTATTCTCCCACTTATTCAAACACCAATCTAAGAATTGCTGTGAAGAGATTTTACAGATGTAATTAATGTTCCAAATCATTGACCTTAAGATAGGGAGATCATCCTGGTGGGCCTGACCTAATCCCATGAGTCTTTAAAAACTCAGTTTTTCTCTGCTGATTTCAGAAGTCAGAGAGATGCATATGACTCGTTCAGAAGAAAGGAACTGCCATATTGTGGACAAGGTCACATGGCAGGGAAGGGTGGGCAGCCTCTAGAAGTTAACAGCAGCCCCCAGCTGACAGCCAGCAAGACATCAGAGACCTCAGTCCCACTATCTCAGAAACTGAATTCTACCAACAACCTGAACGAGCTTGGACAGAAACCTGAGCCCAGAGTGAGAAGAGCAGCCCCAACCCACACCTGGATTTCAGCCTGAGGAGAGAATCCAGTCATGTTGTATCTGGAATTCTGACCTAGAGAACTGTGAGTTTGTAAATTTGTGTTGTTTTAAGTTGTTAAGTTTGTGATAATATGTGATGCAGCAATAGAAAACTGATATCCTGGGCTGTGCGCGGTGGGTCATGCCTGTAATCCCAGCCCTTTGCGGGGCTGAGGCAGGCAGATCACAAGGTCAGACGTTCGAGACCAGCCTGGTCAACATGGCGAAACCCCATCTCTACTAAAAATGCAAAAATTAGCCAAGCGTGGTGGCACGTACCTGTAATCCCAACTACTCGGGAGGCTGAGGCAGGAGAATCAATTGAACCCAGGAGGCGAAGGTTATAGTGAGCCGAGATTGCGCCACCATACTCCATCCTGGGCGACAGAGTGAGACTCTATCTCAAAAAAAAAAAAAAAGAAAAAAGAAAAAAAAACTGATATTCTGTCCTCTAGTAGGCATTTAATAAATATATGTGGAATGAATGAATGAATGAATGAATGAAACTTGGATATGTTACATGGTAAAGGTAAGATAATTATAAGAAAGGCAAAACATGAAAGTATACTTGTGATTTCAGAACTAAGTTCTGGATAGTTTTCATAACCATATAATAATGTATATTATTTATATACATTCATGTGACATTAATATGTCATCTTTAAATAAAAACTAAAATAAAAATATTAATAACAATACATGAAAAAGGCATGCATAATGTATATTATATATATTTGCATTAATATTTTACATTTAAATGAAAGAAACTTACAGTAAATTAGTCTACAAACCTACCTCAAATTTATTTTGAATGTAGGAAGAATATCATTTATACTTACATTTTTAGTTCGTGAAACATAATTTACTTCACTTAGAATAGCTAGACTATTAAATTTATGGTTGGACTTGCAATTAATACTTTAGAATTTTACCCTATCTTCCTTTTAAATATGGTGTATAAAATTGGAAAAGATTCAAATAAATATACAATCAATATTCTCAGAAATCAGTACACAAGGTTTCAGAAATCCACCAATTAAAGTTTGACTAAATGGTTAGGAAGAAAACTCAGCGTCGATGTCGTGATGTTATACAGAAAGTAAGGTTATAGGATCCAGAAGGAACAGTGAAAAAAAAAAATAATGTGTCATGCTTTTTAAATACTTTGGCTTCTGTAGTGTATAGAAGATGCTTGATGGTCTTAACAGTATTTATTTATACATCATTGCTTTTCAAAAAGGATTTGAAGTGACTTAACATAAATCATTCAGAAAGTTGAATAAATACAAACAAAAAATATAAAATGGTAAAAAGAAGAAGTCAAAATGTTAATTTTAATGTCTAAAATATTTGTTATTTAATTGAGCATTAAATTGGGCTTGGGCTACATATGCTGTCAGTAAGAAGATTATTATTTAAAGAATATTAAACAAAAATTATCAGTGGTCTTACAAAAGTTTCCTTTGATCTGACAACTCTCATGACCTCTTGTATTTTCAAAAAAAAAAAAAAAAAAAAGATTGCTTGAGCCCAGGAGTTTGAGACCAGCCCTAGGCAACATAGCAAAACTCCAACTCTAAAAAAATTTTTAACAAAATAAATATAAGAGATAATGTCAAGTGCTGGAGAAGATGTGGAGAAACTAGAACTCATGTTTGTTGCTGAGCATGTAAATTGAAACAACATTTTGGAAAACTATTTGGCAATATCTAGTAAAGCTGAATATGTACATCATAAATTCAAGAAATTTCTTAATTAAAAAAAAATTTTGAGACAGGGTCTCACTCTGTCACCCTGGTTGGAGTGTAGTACACAAACATGGCTCACTGCAGCTTGATCTGCTGGGCTCAAGCAATTCTCCCACTTCAGCCTCCTGAGTAGCTAAGACCACACGTGCATGCCACCACACCTGGCTAAATTTTTTTTTTTTCTTTTTTTTTTTTTTTTTTTTAGAGATGGGGTATTGCCATGTTGCCCAGGCTGATCTCAAACTCTTGGGCTCAAGCAATCCTCCTGCTTTGGCTTCCCAAAGTGTTTGCATTACAAGTGTGAGCCACCACACCCACACCAAGAAATTTTAACCCTAAATAAATACCCAACAAAAATGTATATGTATATATTCCACAAAGGACATGGGTAAGAATGTTTATAGCAGCAGTATTTGTAATAGCCAGAAACTGGAAACAAGCCAAACATCTATCTATAGCAGAAGAGACTATTGTTTATTTACGCAATAAACTACAATATAGCAATAAAATGAGCTACAACAACAGAAATCAATTTCACAAACATAATACTGAGATAAAGAATACAGACACAAAAGAGAATATTTAGTATGAGTCCATTTATATGAAGTTCAGAAATAAGCAAAGCTAATCTCTGGTGTTGGAAGTAAGGTTAGCGATTACCATTAGGGTAAGCAAGGTAGGAACTGGAAAGAAGTTCTGAAATTCTGTTGGTGTTTTATTTATTGACCTGGTACTGGTTTCTTGGGAGCACTTCTTTTATGAAAATCAATTGAGCAGTACATTATGATTTGTATACTTCTGTGCATATATCAACAAAATTGTATTCAAAAGCAGAACTAAAGCACCATCTATCCCACCACCAAAAAAAAACTACTTAACTAATTTGTCATTATCTAAAATGTTGATTAACTAAAAAGTAACATTTAAAAGGTTGCTAAACCTATTGCTAAAACTTCAGGAAAAAAGTAAGAGTATTAAATACCCATTTGAAATTAAAAAGCATGCAAATTATAACCTATAGATCTCTCTGTCTCACACATACACACACACATGCCCACACACACCCATGGTTTCATACCTTTATGTGTAGTACCAAAGATGATTATTCATAATTAATATCTGAACATCAATTTGCATTTTCAACATGTAACCAAAAGCATTCTCAACTGAATTATATGATTAACAAAGATTGAGGAAAAGGTTATGGTCTGTCAGTGATAATTAATCTTCTAATAAGGTCTTCTAAAAAATTAAAATGATAACCCAAATGCAACTTATCAATGAATCCATACCAGAGGCTATTAAACCTAAGACTTAGATAATTAAGGCCAAAAAATAACAAATTGAGGATAACAGTGTCTAAAAATTCAAAACTAGGATATGATACAAACATTTAATATATAAGATAAAGATTGCAGATTATAGTAAAGTTATAGGTGCTGTGCTAATTTTCTTTTGCTGCATAACAAATTGTCCTAAATTTGACAAATTGGGGGCCTTCCTCAGTTTGCTTTTCCCTCTTATCCACTACTTCTTTTTAAAAATTATCCCCTTTAGTTCAGCTTTTCTTTTATTATTATCGTTAGATTATATTATTTTCTTTTTTTTAATTTAATTTAGTTTTAGGTTCCGGGATATATGTGCAGGACATGCAGGTTTGTTACATAGGTAAATGTGTGCCATGGCGGTTACCTGCACCTATCAACCCATCACCTAGGTACTAAGCCCCATATACATTAGTTATTTATCCTAATCGTCTCCTGCCCCCTTATGCCACCCGCCGTCCCCCCACGCAGGCCCCAGTGTGTGTTCTTCCCCTTTTCAATACTTACTTTTACTACTTCTGTTACAGGAGCTTTGCAGTGTCACTTTTCTTGCCAGAGACCTCTGTGGTTGGTGGCACCTTTACCTGAGTTCTTTTCCTGCATCCAGGAAGAATGAGGTTTGCAGACAGTGTGGGGTGAACAAGACCAAGAGGAGCTTTACTGAGTGTTAAAACAGCTCAGGGAGGCCCTGGAGAAGGTAGTTCCCCTGCAGCTGGTTGTCTTGTCCTCTTGAACAGCAGAGAGGGTAAGTCCTCTCTCTTTTTTTTTTTTTTTTCGGAGACTGAGTCTCGCTCTATCACTCAGGCTGGAGTGCAGTGGCCCAATCTCGGCTCACTGCAACCTCCGCCTCCCAGGTTCAAGCGATTCTCAATTCTAGTGCCTCAGCCTCCCAAGTAGCTGGGATTACAGGCCCCTGCCATCACGCCCAGCTAACTTTTGTATTTTCAGTAGAGGCAGGGTTTCGCCATATTGGCCAGGCTGGTCTCGAACTCCTGACAATGGCAGCCGCTCTCCGTGGCCGGTCATCTAGTCCTCTGCCCTGCCCTGAGCCCAGGGCTTTTATAGGCCTCAGAGGGGGGAAGTACATGCTGATTGGCCCATGGGCGGCCATGGGCAGGCACAGGGAAAACCACCATGAATCCCCCTCCCATCAGCAGGACTGGCTGACCCGCCCCCAGGCTTGAGGCCTGCCCTGGCCTGAAGGTGGGGCTTCACGGGTCACCCACCCACTTCCGCCCAGGAGCATGTCTGCTTCCCCTGGCATCCATGGCACCTGCAGTGCCCAGGTACCCTCAGCTCCCCCTCAGCTTCCCCTCCTGCTTCTCCACGCCCAAAGTCTGAAGGGGGCTGAGGCAACAGGGAGCTGACGTGTCACCGCTGACCTATGCACACACCCGGAGGGGCTGTGACAGCACCCTAGCTCAGCCCCAACCCCGGTCAGAGATCTGATCGGCGCTGGGAGTGGGGAGAGGTCTGCCAGCTGGAGCAGGTACCTCTGAGCCTGGAAGGGCAAGGGGGGCCTTCCTAGACCGCCTAAGAATTCAGGGATGCCTTGGTCTGCAACGCTGCCTAAGAGGGCGGGGCTCCCGCCTACTCTTGGCTCCCAACAGCACCCGGGATGCAGCTCGCTTGGGTGGCTGCAGTTGTACCTGGGGAGCTCCCGCCCGACCAACTTGGAAAGAGCAGAGCTCCCAGTTGTTCCCAGCTCCCACTGGCACAGTGGGCACCCAGCCGCACCTCCTGGCAGCCAGGGGCGGGGGCTCCAGGTCATTCCTTGACCTGCGCCAGCATGTGGTATAGGGGCGAGGTTGCTGTGACTCCCACTGTGTCCCAGCGCTCAGGGACCGGCCAGAGCGCCGCCCGTGAGAGCTGAGGCTCAGCTCAGCGCAACCAGGCCTGGCCTTATCACGGCGGTCCCCAAGGTGGCGGGCTGCAGGGAGCGGGGAGGGTGGAAGGTGGGCTGTCCACCTCCTCCCCTTGCCGTGCCCGGCGTGATGGCAGCAGCCACATCAGACGGCCAGCGGCTGCCATCACTTCCATGCTGGTGCCTTTTGTTTGTTTGTTTGTTTTGTTTTTGTTTTTTAAGACAGAATCTCGCTCTGTTGTCCATGCTGTAGTGAAGTGGCGCGATCTCGGCTCACTGCATCCTCCGCCTCCCAGGTTCAAGCGATTCTCCTGTCTCAGCTTCCCGAGTAGCTGGGACTACAGGCGCGTGCCACCTCAGCTAGCTAATTTTTTCTATTTTTAGTAGAGATGGTGTTTCACCGTGTTAGCCAGGATGGTCTCGATTTCCTGACCTTGCGATCCGCCTGCCTCAGCCTCCCAAAGTGCTGGGATTACAGGTGTGAGCCACGGGCTCGGCCTCTTTTTTTTTTTTTTTTTTTTTTTTTTTTTTTTTAGATGGAGTCTTCCGCCCAGGCTGGAGTGCAGTGGCGCAATCTTTGTTCACTGCAACCTCCGCCTCAAGGATTCAAGCAATTCTCCTGCCTCAGCCTCTTCAGTAGCTGGGATCACAGGCACGCACCACCACGTCCAGATAATTTTTTTGTATTTTTAGTAGAGACGGGGTTTCACCATGTTGGCTGTGCTGATCTGGAATTCCTGATCTCATGATCCGCCCGCCTCGGCCTCCCAAAGTGCTGGGATTACAGGCGTGAGCCACCGTGCCCCGCCCCGTGCCTATCTTTTTTACGTCTCTTCTTCTGGCTACTTTTCTCCCCACTACCTAATTACTGCTCAGCTATGGAGGATCAGTATCGTCTCACATCGGTTATGAAGTCTTTCCTATTTCAACCCAAGATGCTTTCCCACTTCTGACCTTTCACAGTACTTGTTATTTGTAACCTTTATTTTTTTTTAAGCACATATTATCTGATAATATAGGAAGCTGATTTTTGTAAGTATGTGTGTGTCAAATAATATCTTGACCAGATCCCCAGCTCTTTTAGGAGCAAAAACTGTGTTTTTTGTGTCTCAGTATCCACAACCCTGACTTTAACATACATGAATGATTTTTCCTTCTTTCACAATCAATTTCCTATCTAATAACTAATCCCTGTAGACAAGTCATTATCATATAGTTAAACCATTTTCTATACAAATTTTATTTTGAAAAGTGAAAAGTAACTCGTAAAAAAATTTACATTTGTTATTACTTAAAACCCAAAATAGCAAGTTCTTAAAAAAAAAGAAAGATATCTTGATGAAAGTTCTACAGAAAGTCTACGAAAATAACAAGACCTCCATCCGGTGTATTTTTGTTTTCTCCAAAGTGCATTCTGTCTTGTTTTGTACCTCCAAAGCACTATGCCTTAGACACTGTAGTCACCCCATTATAACTATCAGTACTGAGCATTAACTTTGGCCCAGGCAGTGTGCTCAGTATTTTGTGAATATTATCTCCAAACCTTACCCTCATGTTACAGTAGCCACTTTAACTACTACTTCACTTAGAGAAACACAGACTTCCATTACCAGCAAAGTGCAATCTATATCTGAAAAACTTCCAATGAAACAACAAAAAATTGCTGGATAAAATATAACAAACCTACTTTTAAATGCATAACTGAGCTTGCAAGAGAGTAAGGAAATCCCCGGAAGTCAAACATGAAGACAAAACTAAAAACTAGATCTCAAAATGTGAATTGGTGCTGGACTTGTCTTAGGGTAGGGCAAAGGAGGTGTTTTCATTCACTGTAGACATAGATATACAGGTGAGGCTCGGATGAGGCAAAGTAGAGCCTTAGAACTGAGGCCCTCTACAAAAAGATGAACTTACTGGAATCCAGTGAAAGTGTGAAGAAAGAAAAAAAAAAAAAATGACACCAGGGGACAGGAAAGTTTGTCATCTTACTACATTCTGGGTCCAAAAACAGTCCCCTCTTAGAGTTTACCTCAGAGCAGCATTCAAATTTGAGATTAAAATTTACTCTCTGTAGGGCCTGAAGAGTTTTAAGCCGAGAAATTCCAGTCTCAGTGCCAAGTCTCTACCTCTTATTCTTACACTTAGTCTCCTCTCTTTGTGTCCATGAATATGAAAGCTAATAATACTCACAGGGAGCCTTGTAGAAGCAAATACCAAATCATTCTAAGAAGTGACCCTCTTTGGCCCTGGTAATATTTTTGCTTTGAAATTCATTTTTCATCCTTATTTTGATTAGCATTGGCAGGGTATATCTTTTCCTATCCTTTTCTTTTTTAACTATGCCTTATTTAAAGTAGGTTTTTTAGTAGACAGAATATAGCTGCATTTTGCTTTTTTGTCCAATCTGTTCATGTGTGCCTTGTCATTAGGGTGTTGACTTCAGGGGCACCTTCTACAGATCTCTTGAATTCTCTTTTTACATAGCTTTCTCCTTCTTAATACTCTGATCTATAAACTCTGGTCTCTTTGGCCTTTCTGTATTTCCAGTTCCATCTCCTCACCTCAGAAAACCTGGCAGTCTCTTTCTGTGCACACTTTTCTTGGAAATTCTCATTTGTTTCCCATCTCTCCTTGGAGCTCTCTTCATTCTTGTCTCTCAGGAATCATTGTCTTTTTTGCTCAATGTTGGCTGTCTTTAAAAACAGTTGTTTCATATATTCTGTCCAGACTTTTTGTTGTTTCAGGTAGAAGGGTAAATCCAGTCCCTCTTATTTCATCTTGCTTAGATGTGGAAGTATAAACTGTTCTGGAAGGACACACCATGCAGGATTCAAACAGATAACACTGCGGTTAAAATGTATTCACAATCTAAAATTACAAAACGTGAAATAGTTCGTTGTGAGGTAAAGTCAATAAATACAACAAACAACTTGTTTAGACCCCCCCAAAAAAAAGCTTTAGGAAATATAATTATTAAATATTAACTACAAAGTGAGTACATTTCAAATGATTCAAGATATGAAATAAAAAATGGAAAAAACAGCATTATATTTTCAAATGATACCAGGGAATATTGAAAAAATACCAAATAGAATTTCTAGAACTAAAAAAAAAAGTCATTAAAATTACATAGGTAGAAATAAAAATTCATTAAGTTTTATTTGCCTAAAATCACCCCAATGTGCATGCTAGATCTGAAACACAAGCTGTTCTAGGTAAAAAAAAATACCTATGATCTTTTTATTATACTTTGTCTTGAATTTAGTGAAAAAAATAATGAGCAATGAGGGAATTTAATATATGTCTCCTGCCAATCATTCAATTCAACCTTAATATTTGAGTCTTTAATAAAATAACATCTTTATAATGGTGACCTTAAGGAACAGCATTAATACACATATTTTAGGTAAAGCTTATTTTATAGAACTAAAACTTGAATAAAATCGGGCTTACTTTATTTCAACCTCAGATCACCGTCAATTTAGAAACACATCCCAAATAAATACAAATATGACTGTAAAACCTAATCATATATATTCTAATTACCCTTCAGAACTTTGTAAAAATCATCTTTATAATCTTCTTTTTACCAGAGTTTCTTTTCTCTCTCTGCCTACCAAAATAAAACAACAATAAAAAGACACAACCCGGCTCTCTACCTTCAGTCTGTTTTTTCTTCTATTTCTTCCTTCATTGCCCTCTTTATCACATAAAGCCAGTCAGTCTTATTCAGCTTCTTTCATTTACATCTTTACAAAGTGCTTGAAAACAATTTTTGATTTTTTTTTTTTTTTTGGTAGAAGAATGGGATAAGAATAAACGTGATTTAACTTTTGGCTTGAATTACCAACAAGAAGGATCTGATTGGGAACAAAGCACATCACATTCTCTGAAACCTTTCCTCTTGTTCATTTAATTATATTTTTGTTGAAGTGAATCCTGATGAAAATAAAGCTATATGATTGGAAAAATTTGAGAATTGAATACAAATGTGACTTTAATGAACATCAGGCTTTTTCAGTCTTAGCTCACTTCAATAAAGAATATTTGAATCTTAGAATTGAAATGGCAGTCAGGTTTGTTTATTTATTTTGGTCCCTACTAATCTAGATGCCATACTGTTTTTAAAATCTAAATTTGCTTTAACAGCTCAAAAGTATAGTGCAGAGAAAGACTCTTTGTTAATAAAAGAAATAATAAATAGCTATCAAACTATGACATAATGTCCCAAAATTTGGGTTGTAATATTGACTCATAACAACTAGTCATCCACACTAATAGAGTGTTGTGATTCGACTTCTAATAGAAAGGCATTGTGTTTTCTGGAATATTTTGTAAATGTCTTCAGATCCATTTTGTACTATCATCCATGCTTTTCCTTCTTTTTGGCTGGACATGAGTTATTTGCAAATACTTGAGAATTGGTAACTTTTTATTACCGGTTGTTGGTTGATTTGAATAAATCTCTCTGAAGTGAGCCCTCCTCACCTCCCGCTGGAAACTTTTCTTCAATTTGTCTAAGGATCTTTACACAAAGTCAGGTATAAATGACCAAGAAAATTTTAAAGCTTTTCTCTTTTTATTATGGGATTTTTTCAAACATACAAAAAAGGTAGAATGAATACCTTGTATACCATCACCCAGCTTTAACAAGCATCAATATTTTGTCAGTTTTATAATAAATTATCTCTTCTCAAATGTATTTGATAAGGATACATATTATTTTAGGCAGATCTTCCTGTAACCCCATGTTCCTAAGTTGGATCATACCTTTAAGTAGTTGTGTTCTATGTCTGCGGATAAAGAGAATCGTCATCTATTCAAAGGAAAAGGAGATACATGAAGTATATCTCCTCCAGAGAAGTGATTCCTTCCTTCTTTAAAAAATATAATGTTTAGGCTGGGCATGGTGGCTCACGCCTGTAACCCCAGCACCTTGGGAGGCCAAGGCAGGTGGTACCTGAGGTCAGGAGTTTGAGACCAGCCTGGCCAATGTGACAAAACTCATCTCTACTAAAAATACAAAAATTAGCCAGGCATGGTGGTGAGCACCTATAATACCAGCTACTCGGGAGGCTAAGTCAGGAGGATCGCTTGAACCCTGGAGATGGAGGTTGCAGTGAGCTGAGATTGCACCACTGCACTCCAGTCTGGGCAACAGAGCAAGACTCCATCTCAAAAAAAAAAAAAAAAAAAACATATATATACACACACATATATAAAGTTTATATATGAATATATACTTATATATATTTTATATAAAGTTTAACTACAGAAGGCCTGCGTTTAACTTTTCAAAGTTGTGGAGCTAGAAATTTGTTTGATGAGAAAAAAGATTTTAAACAACTTTTGGATAGATAATTATATTTCTCATATATTTGTGGAGTTTTCTCTTTTCCACCTTGGCATTTTCACTCCAAAGTGGATGTTTGTATGGCATGGAGAAAGAGAGAGTAATTTTAAGCAGGTTGTTCTAGATTTCTCATTCCCCAAACTTTTAAATATAACAAAAGCTTTTCCTGAATGCTAGAGATAATTAAAATATGAAAGTCCTAATGTTATTTCCTCCCTTTAATAATATCTCACTGCTGAGAGTGAAAAAAATTGTTTAAAGTTGAATAACTGGGTAATGGGAGAAAAAGCAAAGACAATAAGTGCATGAAAGGAGAAAGTTATATAAAGGGGGAAAAAGATAGAAAGCTATACACCAAAATAAATTCCAGGTGAATCAAATATTTAAGCAACATAAAAATTGAAACTAAGAAAGCGCCAGAAGATAACTTGAGAGAGTTTCTAATGGAGGTGTTTTTAACTATGACACAAGTCTAGAAGCCATGAAGGAACCCAACCGGATCACATGGCTATGTTTAGTTGCAAGGGTAGCTGGGAAAAGTTCAGTTAGCAAGAAAGGAGATAGGAAGATGATTCTGGATAAGCAACTAACAGAATCTTCTATAATCACTGTGTTCTTTCCCTGCAGAATTCTTTTTTTTTTTTTTTTTTTTTTGAGGCAAAGTCTCACTCTGTTGCCAGACTGGAGTGCAGTGGCAAGATCTTGGCTCACTGCAACCTCTGCATCCTGGGTTCAAGTGATTCTCCTGCCTCAACCTCCTGAGTAGCTGGGACTACTCTTATATGAGCCTTGCCTGATTTTATCTTTCAATGTTTTAATTAGTTCAGTAAAAATGAATGCTAATACATCAAAACAATCAGAAAATATAAGATACAAAATATTTGCTACTATAGAATATGACATATAAAAATTATATGTACTGTTGTTATGGAACAATGAATTCATATTAAACAGTTATAGAAAACATGTTTGTGTAGTCTACATAAAATGAAAAAAAATGTTTATTAACTTATTAAAGAAGAAAAATTCCATTTAAAAATAAAAATATTTGCCATAAGGGATAGAAAATTGTTTCAGATGAAAATGAGTCACAGAGTTTTATTCCTTTAATAAAACTTTTACTTATATCTTTATTTATATCAAGTGAATCAATGATATAAAGACTTTATAGCTGCAAAATATAAAGAAATAGTAAGTATAGGCTGGGCGCGGTGGCTCACGCCTGTAATCCCAGCACTTTGGGAGGGCGAGGCAGGCTGATCACCTGAGGTCGGGAGTTCAAGACCAGCCTGACCAACATGGAGAAACCCTGTCTCTACTAAAAATACAAAATTAGCCGGTCATGGTGGTGCATGCCTGTAATCAATCCCAGCTACTCGGGAGGCTGAGTCAGGAGAATCATTTGAACCCAGGAGGCAGATGTTGCGGTGAGCCAAGATTGTGCCATTCTGGGCAACGAGAGTGAAACTCCATCTCAAAAGAAAAAAAAAATAATAAGTATAACCACTTAATCTTTCAATAATTATTTAATTAGATGAATTTATTCCTGTGATGCTATGGTGATTGGTTTTGTGGAACAAAAGAGCTAAACCGGCTTACATTATCTAAGAACCAAGATTATATAAGCAGCATATCATACATGACCTCCCTTGGAAGGCTCAGGAAATAAGAGCATCAATACATAATTCATTTAAGAAACTTCAGGCCAAAATCATCTCATGCTTTGATTAATGCCAAGTCTTAAAAGACTGATTATTTTACTTGAGGAAAGTACAATTTTAAACCAGTTAGGCTATGTGCATAAGTCATACATTTTTAGGTGACTAGAAAAATAATATGTCACTGCATTTTTTAACCTATTTGTTTTTATTTTCAAACCAAAAATTCTTAACATGTTTTTCTAGTTGATTCAAGCATCTCAAAAAAGCATAGAAACTTAATGGATATCCTTTTTATTAACTAAGATATAGAAATATTTATACCAAATAAAGTACAAATTCAGAAACTCTCATCATCATTGGGGTTTATCAATAAACAAAGCAAATGGAGAAATGGCAAAAATGAAAATATAAAATCAATTCTAATATCTTGGTCCAAGAGAATAAAGAATCCTCATCCTCAAACAAAAACCTCATTATCTATGCTATCACTATAGCTCAAAATCTGTAGATAAATCAAAGATTTTTTACTTAACTGTGGCTATGTAAACTGTTACCTAAATAATGCAGATTCTAAAACTGTCTTAGTTCAGGCTGCTGTAACAAATTACCACAGATTGGGTGGCTTACAAGCAACAAAAATGTATTTCTCACTTTTCCGGAGGTTGGATATCCATCAAACTGCCAGCATGGTTAAGTTCTGGTGAGGGCCTTTTTCCAGGTAGCAGGCTACCTACTTCTTATCATATCCTCACATAGTGGACAGCAAAGAAGGGAAGTAAGCTCTTATAAGGCTACTGAGCACATCCATGAGGCATCCATCTCCTGAGCTCATCTAATCCCAATTACCTCCCAAAGATGCTACCTCCTGGTACCATCACACTGTGGGGGTAATGTTTCAATATAGGAATTTTGGAGGCACACATGACCCTAACAAAAGCCTTTTCTTTCTTCAATAGTTCTTCATATCTTATGGAAGACATTTTGTTTCTTTCCAAATGGTAGCAAAAGCTTTTTGATAATTCAGATTTTAGCCTTTTTTTATCCAATCCATTAGCATAATCCTAAATTACCATTATTTTTTGGCATATTTGTTTCTATTTGTTATAGATCCATTGCCTTTATTAGTCAACTCTGCTTCAGTAACAAATGATCCTGGAATTCTGGTACCTAAAATAGCAACAGCTTATTCCTTTCTCATGTTACATGTTGGCTGCCAAGTTTGCCTGTGGCTTGCTCCATGTGTCTTCTAATTATGGGACCCTAACTAAAGGAATAGTCTTTGTTTGGAACATGCTATTATTATGGCAATGGATAAGAGCAAGATTGTTGGCAGAAATATCCACAGGAGCCAGGTGTGGTGGCATGTGCCTGTAATCTCAGCTACTCAGGAGGCTGAGATGGGAGGATTGTTTGAGCCCAGAAGTTTGAGGTTGCAGTGAACTATGATCCTGCCACTGTACTCCAGCATGGGCAAACAGAGAAGGAGAAAAAGAGAGAAGAGAGAGAAGAGAGAGGAGAGAGGGAGAGGAGAGGGAGAGAAAGAGACAGACAGGCAGAGTAGAGAAGAAAAGAAGGAAAAAGAAGGAAAGACAGAAAGAAAGAAACGTGTGGTTTGTTTCTCTAAGTTGATTTCTAATCTGAAATTACTGGAAAACTCCTATTCCCATTTTTGCCAAACTCAATTTCTGGTTTTTGGTACATATACATTCTAGCTTAATGCCTCTAATTTTAATGCCAACAAAATTCATTGTAATCAAATTTTAAAATAATAATAATTCACCTCCCCTTTAAAAAAAGAAAGATGTGATGACATGTTACTTTCTGTATACATATCATTGAACAATGTGGTAGAAAAGCATACTCCACTGATGGGGTGGTACTGCAAGTTACATGGCAGTGGGTGGGGATAGATAATATTCTTACAAATCAACATGGAACAAGCTGATTGTGAATACAGGACCTGTTGGTTGTATCCTCATAGGCTTAGTATATTGGAATCGTTTAAAAAAAGAAAAAAGGTGGGCGGATCACAAGGTCACGAGTTCGAGACCAACCTGACCAACATGATGAAACCCTGTCTCTACTAAAAAAGAAATACAAAAATTAGCCAGGCATGGTGGCGGGTGCCTATAATCTCAGCTACTCAGGAGGCTGAGGCAGGAGAATCACTTAAACTGGGGAGGCAGAGGTTGCAGTGAGCTGAGATTGCACCATTGCATTCCAGCCTGGGTGACAGAGCGAGACTCCGTCTCAAAACAAACAAACAAACAAAAAACAACTTTCTTTGCTTCTTACATCTAGTTAGTCACAATTTCCTTCAATTTTTCTTCTAATCTACTCTGAGTATTGGTTGGTTGGAGATCAACCTAAAAAAGATCTGTGACCCAAAGTAGGTAAGAGAATCCTAAGAGAGAAGATGGCTGTGTTGAGTCGGCTACAAAAACTAGATTTATAAAAATTATATCTTAGGTTTAGTTGAAACTGAAAGATTTATAGATGTGACAATGGATTTGCTGGTAAATTTTATGAGTGGTAATGATCACATGAGAAATCAAAAGACAGATATTGGACACATGTTCTGACTAGAAGAATACTGTGGTATAACATGACTTCAGCAAATATGTAGTTTAAACTGGGAGCATGTTTTCCCATTTACTGAATGAGAACATCATTATCTATTCCTTAAGGTCATTGATGGGATTAAATGAGATGAGATGAGATGAGATGACATATGACAACAGTAGAATTTTAAAATATTATTTCTTTCCTCTGTCAAAAATATTTCCCAAAATGCATAACATATGCCAATGTCTAACAAAACTTTAGAAAAGATTATTAGCCAATTTATTTTGAGGGTAGAATAGAAAAAAATGATTAGTTAGAAATTGATACAAGACATACCAAGCACTGCTTAATTTTGTTTTGTTTTTTGACAAGGATAATAAATTGATAAAAATGCTATAAATATTATTTTTGGAATTAGCAAGGTGCTTTTCAAAATCTCTTATAATGTACATGGGAATAAAATAAAGGTAGGTTAAGAGAATTGCTTATTGATCAAATATACCTAAGTAATATTAGATAATGGATAATGGATATACATCCACATGGATAGGCTGCTAACTTTGTATTTTTTCTGTTTACTCCTAAAGACTAGGATTTTTTTTTTTTTTTTAAGACAGAGTTTCACTCTGTCGCCCAGACTGAAGTACAGCGGCACAATCACGGCTCCCTGCAGGCTTGACCTCTTGAGCTCAAGTGAGCCTCCCACCTCAACCTCCTGAGTAGCTGGGATTACAGTCATGTGCCACCACTCCTAGCTAACTTTTAAATTTTTTTGTAGAGACAGGGGTCTCCTTATGTTACCCAGGTTGGTCTCCAACTCTTGGGCTCAAGCGATCCTCCTGCCTTGCCTCACAAAGTGCTTGGATTATAGGAGTGAGTCACTGTGCTCAGCCTGAAGTCTTGGATTTAAGTGATAATATTGATGATTTGCTTTTCACATAATTGAACACCGTATTAGTCAGAAATCTCCAGAGGAAACAGAACCAACAGGAGACTACATACACACACACACACACACACACACACACATGTATATATATATATATGTATCTCAAGTAAGATGTGTAGTATAAACTCCAATAATCTGATTCATAAAAATGACACCTTAGGCTACTGAAAGAACTTACAGATGTGATGATCACTTTATGATTATATATATACTATATGTTACATATAGTATTTAAATTTTACAAACTTGAAATGTTAAATACAAACCAAAAGAATGCACCAAAATAAATATATTTGGATATATATAAGATATATATTTGGATATATAATGTATAAGTAAATATATATACATAAATATATAATATATATCTGTATATAATATATAATATATATCATATATCCATATATAAGCATATATCCAAATATATTTGAATATATAAGTAAATATAAATATATATAAATAGTATATATACTTATATATTTATATTATAAATAAGTGTATATAAATATATTTAAGTAAATATATTTATATATATATATTATAAGAGTTTTTTGTTTTTAGGAAATCACTTACACAATTGCGTGGCTGGCAAATTCAAAACATGCAAGGCAGAATGGCAGGCTTAAACAGGCAGGAGTTGACACTGCTGTCATGAGGCACAATTTCTTTCTCCAGGGATCCTCAGCTTTTGCTCTTAAGGCAAACCGATTGGATGAGGCCCACCCACTTTATCAAGGGTAATCCTTACTTAAAGTTGACTGATTATAGATATTAACTGTATCGTCAAAATATATTCACAGAAACACCTAGACAGTATTTAAATCTCAGAAGCTTGAAATGTTAAATACAAACGAAAAGAAAGCACCAAATTAAATATTACACATTACACAAATACAGCACTGGAAAAATGTGACTTGATGCACATTCACAGGAAAAATGTTTCAATAGTAATTGCTGTAAACTCAATGTTTTTCAACAGTGGGATATGAATTCCCAAGAATTCCAATTCCTTCCTTTCTTCCTTCTTTTCCTCATTTCCTCTTCCATCTTCCTTCCTTCCATAGAGATTTATAGGGCACTTACTCTGTGGTGGGCATTGCCCTAGGCAAGAGGAATATAGTAGTTAATAACAAAGGTATAAATCCCTGCACTCATGAATCTTTCACACTATTTGTCAAGGTAGATGACTGCTGTAGACTGAAAGTGTATGTTCCCCCCAGATTTAAATATTGAAACCTAATCCCCAATGTGATGATATTTGGAAGTAAGGCCTTTGGGAGGTGATTAGGTCATAAGGATGGAGCCCCCGTGAATGGGATTAGTGCCTTCACCCCTTCCACCATGTGAGGATACAGAAGACAATCATCTATAAACCAGAATCGAGTTTCACCAGACACCAAATCTGCCAGTGTCTTGATCTTATTCTTTGCAGCCTCCCTAACTGTGAGAAATAAATGTTTGTTGTTAGAAGCCACCCTGTCTATTATATTTTTGTTATAGCACTCTAACCAAATTAAGACAGAAATAAATATGTAAACAAATACATGGCATAACTTCAGGCACTGAAAAGCACTAAGAAGAAAAACCAAACACTGTAGATGGAGGTCTTTTCATCGTTTGAGTGGTCAGTGAAGAACTTAATGAGAATATAATATTGAATATAACATTTGAGAAGAAGTTAGCCAGGCAAAGCTCTGTTGAAGATTATGTTGCTTAAAGGGTATAGCAAGTCTAAAGGCTATGAGGTAGTAGTATTCTTGGAACATTCAATAGGTAGATATTCAGTGTGACAGGAGGTGTCACACTCAGGAGGTATCAAAGGCAACTGAAAAGTGGAGATGTGTGGTAGAAGCTGAGGTTTAAGAGAAAGACAGTAGCCATGTCATGGAGGGCCTTCTAGACCATAGGAAGAAGTTTGCATTTTATTATGTGTCATGGGAGAATTCTTAAAAGGGATGGGAGGTGATTTGATTTACATTTTTAAAAGATCACTCTTGCTAATGTGTGTGGAATAGACAGTGGGAGTAAAAGTGGGAGCAGGAAGACTGTTAGAAGATTTTACTGTAGAAGTTCAGGTAAGAGAGGATGGTGTCTTAGACGGAAGTGGTAGCAATCAAGATTGAAATGTGATCAAATACAGTGCTATGGTTTGAATGTTTGTCCTCAAATTCCCAGATTCATACGTTGAAATTCTAACCCCCAAAGTGATGGTATTAGGAGGTGGGGCCATTGAGAGTTGATTAGATCATGAGAGTGAAGACCTAATGGGATTAGAGTCCTTAAAAAAGAGGGCCCAGAGAGAGAGCTCATCCCTTACACAATGTGAAGACTTAGGAGGCTTAGGTGGAAAGATCACTTGAGCCCAAGAGTTCAAATCCAGCCTAGGCAACATAGTAAGACCCTGGGGGGAGAGAGAGAGGGGAGAGAGAGAGAGAGAGAGAGAGAGAGAGAGAGAGAGAGAGAGAGAGAGAGAGAGAGAGAGAGATATGACAGAACATTCTGATAAATTAACTAGGAGAGAGAGAGAGTGTGTGAGCTGACAGAACATGCTGATAGAGAGAGAGAGAGTTGACAGAATATGCTGATAACTGTGGGATGTGCAAGAGAGAATCAAATGATGTCACCTAGATTTTTGGCTACTAAGTGAGTGGTGCCATCATTTACTAAATGGGTAATACTGGGGATGCAGGTTTTATGTGTGGTAAATTCAAGTGTTATTTTGGACATGAAATATTCAAGTGGAGGTTACAAGGAACAGTTTGAGCTAAGAGAAATGATTGGTGTTGGAGATATTAGTTTGTGAGTCATCTGCATATATGATACTTAAATTCGTGGACCTAACTTAAATCATTTAGGGAGAACAGTTAATAGCAAAGAAAGTTTAGGATACTCTCAACATTAGAATTTTCAACATTTAGAAGAGGGAAAGCATCTGGCACAGGAATCTGAGGCCAGCGACTTAAGAGAATGTGATAATTTTGGAAGCCAAGTTAAAAAAGTTTCTATTTAGAAAGGAGAAAGGACCAAATTTTAGATGCTGCTAAAGGGTATGATGAGGATATATGCAATCTTAGGCTTTATTAGTGAAAGTTTATGATGAGGGACATAATTTATATTCCATACTAGGTTGGTCAAAATATATCTTTACTGTTGTGTAGGGTATTATGACCAAATGACAGTGACAATAGGAGCATGTCAAGAGAATCAGGAGCAAGATGGTGAGGGGTCTATAGCCGGTCACTTGAAATATGAGAAAAGGAACCAGAATTTTTCAGGTGAAGAATTTTTTGGATGACTTACTAGTTAGCTTCGAGTATTTTAGGGACTCTATATTTACTATAGATTTAGAAATATGCACTGGGAGCAATTTGAGGAAGTCACCAAAACCACACTTCTAATCAATAAAGGAAACTACTTTCTAACATTCTGACATTTCTTATGAACACTGAATCACTGAAAATGTTCAAATTGTCACCAAGTTACAGACTTTCTAAAAGACTGTTTTGTATGGGTAGGACTTATGCTAGCTGTCCTTTTCAAGATCTAAGACTTGATGCTGATCTTTAGATTTTCATTTTCATGACAGTCTTCCTTATTCAACAATCTTCAGCTGCTGCATATTTGCCTCAAGGTAAAATCCTAATGCCTCTGACTAGCTTTAATAAACTTCCATAACCTTGTCCTAACTTACACTTCTGTATTTTTTTTCTGATTAAAGTTCTCTGTTCTAGTAAGGCTGGCTTCTTCACTCTCTACCACAAAAGAATGTTTGTCTTGTCTCCTCACCTTTCTTTACATCTTTGCCTGGGAGATCAGTCCTTCTTTCACTATTGAAGGAGTTAATAGTGAAAGTTAATAGAAGCCAGAGGAAAATGTTTGCCCTTTTACTCCAGGACACAAATTATCTGACTTTCCAAACTGCCACTTGCAGTAATCTATACTGCTCATGTTAACAATTATATATTGAAGTTTACATTATAGTATATGATGTTGCTATTTCATGAGTGCATAGTTCATTTCAATAAAACTTATCAATGGTAATATTGATTATATATATAGATAGATATAATAATAGATACAATTCATTTAGCTCTTACTTTGTTTCACTATTTCCTAATTTCAAATCCTCATAAAAATCTCCTAAAGGTAGGTATGATAGTTAATACTGAGTGTCAACTTCATTGGATTGAAGGATTCAAAGTATTGATCCTGTGTATGTATGTGAAGGTGTTGCCAAAAGGGATTAACATTTGAATCACTGGGCTGGGGAAAGCAGGTCCACCCTTAATCTGGTGGCCACAATCTAATCAGCTGCCAGCGAATATAAAGCAGGCAGAAAAACATGAAAAGGCAAGACAGGTCTAGCCTCCCAGACTACATCTTTGTTTTGTGCTGGATGCTTCCTGCCCTCAAACATCAGACTCCACGTTCTTCAGTTTTGGGACTCAGACTGGCTCTCCTTGCTCCTCAACTTGCAGACAACCAACCTATTGTGGGACCTTGTGATCATGTAAGTTAATACTTAATAAACTGCCCTTCATGTATACCTGTGTGTGTGTATGTGTATATATATATGTTCTGTCCCTCTAAGAGAACCCTAATACAGTAGTTGTAGCAACTGTCAGTGCCCCACTCATATTCCCTTGTCACTCACCATTCTAGTGCATGGCTACAGAATCTGTCTATCTAGTAACTATCCATCTTTCTCTCCATTGTGAGCATGAGACATCTTGGGAGTACAGGGAGTTAATGAATCACAAAGCGGCCTTCACCAAAGATGGAAGGGTGTTGGAGGTTAAATACCTCCAACTACTTCACTCCTCACTCTGAGACATGTATTCATGGTCTGCCATAATTCCCCCATGGGACTGACCCCATGCTCCCCTAACTTATTGCCCCAAGTGATTGTTTGATGACACACCCTTTATTGGCTTCCTTCACTTTCCTATCTCACTTTCCCTCTCTGCAATGGAGTTCTTGGAATCACCTCTCAAATAAATAATTTACAGCCCAATTCTAGTCTCAAGTTCCTTCTGGGGGAACTCAACCTAAGCCAATAGGTGTTGCTTTCCATGCATATAACAAATGTGAAAACTGAGACTCAGAGAGGTTAATTAACTTGGCTAAGTTATGGAGCTAGTAGTGGCAGAGGTGCGAATCAAACATAGTCTATGTGTGGCAGGATTCTAGGGTTGGGGCTAACTTACCATGTCTATATTATTACACTGTAACACTCTGTGAACACCCAACAAAGCCTGTCAAGTGACTACAAAATCCATAAAGATTTCAAGTTAGTTTAGTTTTTCTTTCCCTAACATAATCTATCTTAGTGTTGAATGCTGCATTTATTTATGTGGTTACTTGATTAAATGTCTGCCTCTCTTCTCTCTAAACTATATGCACCATGAGAGCAAAGACCGTACCTATTTTGACATACTATTGTTTCCCTGGCACTTCAAAAATATTTGTAAGTGGAAGCAGAGAAGTAGTGGGAGCCACGAGTGAGCAAAAATCATGAGCTAGAGAGGAGTGGAGAGAGGGGTGGCTGGTATTGGGGACAGATTCAGAATCAGTAGAAGCAGTGACTGTGTTGGGGGAGCAGTGAGTGAGGCAGTGTCAGAGCACCTGAGTCATGGGAATGGTGCAGCACCTGAGGGAGATAATAACATGGTCCTTATTTTTCAGACATGACACAGGTATGCCTGTTCATTCTCTGCAGCAGCTTCTGAATCCTGAACAATAAATACTATTATTGTTCCCTATGACAGTAGACATTTTGTTGTGGAACAGTTTTCTTGTCCTGCCTTACTCCCCCAGGAATCCTTATAATAAACCTTCGTCACTTAAAGTGAACTGACCACACCTTTGGAACTTAAAAGCCTTTCAGATCTGTCAGTTGAAGATAATAATACTGTCACACTTTCTGGAGTTATGAAAGAGACAATGTACAAAGAAGCACTTTAAAAAGTTTAAAATTTTCTACTAAGTCATGACCTTTGGACCATGCTTCTATTTTCTAGCCCAAAAAAAACATGTCAGATAAAAAGAAGAGACATGGAATATGTTTAGAAGCAAGCAATAATTAAATAGTCTTAGAAAACCACTTCTGGCAGGCCCTGATCTAGAGATAAAACGCATCACTGAGAAATTAGGAGCTCCTGCCTCAGTCACACCATTAACACTGAATTTTTTTTTTTTTTTTTTTTTTTAAAGATATGGTCTTGCTCTGTCATCTAGGCTAAATTTCCATGGCTCACTGCAACCTTGACCTTCCTGGCCTCAAGCTATTCTCTCACATCAGCCTCTTGAGTAGCTGGGACTACAGGCAGAAGTCACTGTAACCTGGCTAATTTAAAAATATATTTGTAGGTTGGGTGTGGTGGCTCACACCTGTAATCCCAGCACTTTGGGAGGCTGAGGCAGGTGGATCACCTGAGGTCAGGAGTTCAAGACCAGCCTGGCCAACATGGTGAAACCCCATCTCTAAAAAAATACAAAAAGTAGCCGGGCATGATGGAGGGTGCCTGTAATCCCAGCTACTTGGGAGGCTGAGGTAGGAGAATTGCTTGAACCCAGGAGGCAAAGGCTGCAGTCAGCCGCAATCGTGCCACTACACTCCAGCCTGGGCAACAGAGCGCGACTCTGTCTCAAAAAAAAAAAAAAAAAAAAAAATTGTAGAGACGGGGTCTCCCTATGTTGCCTAGGTTTGTCTCAAATTCCTGGGCTCGAGGGATTCTCCTGCCTCAGCCTCCCAAAGTGCTGAGATTATAGGCATGAGCCACCACACCCAAGCTGAATAAGCTTCTTAACCATGTGTGCTAAATAGCCTTAGCACACTAAGGCTTTATAGAGTAAGATAAATATAAAACGGCTGAAATACAATGACATTCCAAAGTATCTAGACAGTTTCCAACTTACAATGGTTCCACTTAATGATTTTTGTACGTTATGATGGTATGAAAGTGATGGGCATTCAGTATGCTCCTTGATTTACAATGGGGTTTTGTCAGGATGTAACTCCATCTAAGTCAAGGAGCATCTGTACTTAACAGAAATAAGTTATTCAATCCAG
This sequence comes from Papio anubis, assembly GCF_008728515.1. NCBI lineage: Eukaryota > Metazoa > Chordata > Mammalia > Primates > Cercopithecidae > Papio > Papio anubis. Next base: position 80,205,673 of record NC_044980.1, read on the forward strand.
GGGTTCTGAAATCCTGGTACAGTAGCTACTGTCAGTGTCAAGTCCACATCCCCTTGGAGTCACCTGTGCTGTGCATGCCAATGGTCTCTTACTGCATGCACTAGTGGCTCTCTACCTGAGGGCTTTCTCTAGTCATGAAGATGATCCAATTGCACACAAGGCGGTCTGGAGGCATTGCAGAGGAGATGCTTCCAGGAGCAGCCCTCAACCAATGCCAAGTGAGAACCGATGGATAAAACACAGTTTCTTTGTCCCTTAGGTGTAACAGCTCTCAGGTGGATTCTGTGCTGTGTCCCAGAGTTTCACATCAATGGAGTGCCCTACTTATCCATAGCAGCAACCTGTTCATTTCAGCATTCCCTGTATTGGCCCCTCCCCTTTCTTGCTCTTGAACTTAAGTATTCTGGAATCAATTCCTAAATAAAAAATTTAACACTGAAGTACTAGTCTCAAAGTCTGCTTCTGGGGAAATACAAACTAACATACTTTGTCAAACTAAAGCTATACATATATATATACATATTTTTTGAGACAGGGTCTTGCTGTCACCCAGGCTGGTGTGCAGTGGCACAATCACAGCTCGCTGCAGCCTCAACCTCTGGAACTCAAGTTATCTGCCCACCTAAGCCTCCCAATTAGCTGGGACTACAGGCATGTACCACCACGCCTGGCTAATTTTTTCTATTTCTCATAGACACAGGATCTCACTATGTTGCCCAGGCTGGTCTGGAACTCCTGGGCTCAAGTGATCCTCCTGCCTTGGCCTCCCAAAGTACTGGGATTATAGTCTTGAGCCACTATGCCTGGCCTTCAATGCCAATTTTTAATGCATCCATGGAAAAAGATAAAATAAGAGCATAATATATGATGAATATTTCATGAGGCTAAATGTATGTAATTCTAAGGAATTTTCCTTTTTTTTCTAAAATTATTTCCATCCTTTCTCTTTTCTCTTCCCTCTTTCTCCCTACCTTGAAATATCCTTTCCTTTTATGAAATAAAGCAGCAGGAAATGGCAGTTTTGTTGTAACAACAAAATACTTCTCTCTTCACAAAATTGGTAAACTCATAATTGGCAATTCGGTAGTCTCTCAATTTTTGTGGAACCTTTAGTAGTCCACAAAACTCAGATGTCTGAAAGTCACTGATACATACCGTTGTATTTATATGTCATATTTCATTGCTTTTTAAAAACAATTAGATAATCAATAGGGAGTTGAAAAATAAGAGTTCTATTAAGATAACAAGTGAAGTTGAAAAGTCTTCAAAAGAGCACGTGGATTCAGAAATAATTATAGTTAGAAATAGCTGTTTTTAGTTGAGTAAAGTTACACTACTTACAATGCCTTTGCAGTAGTTAAAGCTCTCACCTTATTTATGATAATTATCTGACTTAAGGCTCCACTTAGCCCTTTCATTGTATAGTTACTTTAAAGAGCAGTGTGTATTGTCATACTAACTGAATTTGGAAGTGAAAGGGTTCCTGAAGACTCTCAGGTAGACCAAAGAATGTAATGTGAATTAGAGACTTTGCAGGATTCTTGAGGTGAAAAGAGCAAAGCTTAGTTGGATTTCATGACTGTGCTTCAGGTGCTATTTAAATTGTTGCTGGCATATTAAAAAAAAAATTATCTGTGAAAAATGGGAGTGTAATAATGAAGGAAATATGGCAGAGTCCTACCCACCTGACTCTCCCACATTCTTTGCCTTGAAACCTTTCCATTTCCTTTTCTCCTTTACTTCTACCATGGAATACTATCATGTATAGGAGCCAGGCAAAGAAAGGAAAACACATAAAGGTACCTAGTCAGAGTAAAATAATAGGTAAAGAAAAAGAGACTAGAAATCATGAAGGAGGAAAGATTCTGGCAAAAAATAATGAAGGATCTGCAATATAAAGACAAAATAGGAATAAAGTAAATAACAAAAAATAAATATATTTCTCTATTATTTTATATTTCAAGAGAAGAGAGATTTAGATCTAACTGTTCTAATCTTCTTTACCCATATATTGGTTTGAATGTTTTGAGAGAGCTGTGGATAATTTACCTTGGAATTTATTTTACAGCCTCAGGGATCATCACACAGTTCTTCAATTTCTCTATGGTGTTTATAATTTTCATAAATATTATTTAGTTATTATACCACATACTGTAATCTCTGCAGTTATTTACCTTTTCATCAAAGTATTTCCTTTAACCTGTATCTCCTCAATGTTATTTCCTCAAAAGATCTTTCTAATAAAAAAATTTATGCTATGGAGAATTTTAAGATAAAGTCAGTAAATGCAGTGGGGACATTAGGGTTAGAAGTAAAGGCTTTCTTTCAAAATTGTTGGGTCAATGAAATATTTTGATACTATTTAGGTAAATTTGGAAGGCTATTCGTGTAGTTGAATATGTACTAGGGCATGGAACACAATTTGGCGTTCTTCAAACACAGCAGTAAGCTCTTTGTTACTTCTTGGTTAGTCCTCCCATCAGAAACTTTCATATATAGGCTCTAAGGTCCTCTAAAATTACAGTTATGTTACTGAGTTAGAATTATCTTTCCATGTACTCAAGATATCAAAACTATAAAATATTTTGGAATGTAGTACATTCATATTTCAGTTGCCAATGAAGCCAGAATGAGCCAACTTCATTTCTTAAATTTTCAGTTTTTTTCATACACAAGTTTTTGTCCAACACTTTTTATTTAGTCTTCATTAAATACTATGTTTCAAAATCTAGAGTAACTTTTCTAAAATCACAGATAAAATAGCTTATTTTACTAAAAGTAAAATGTATTTTGAATTTTCTTTCTTTTGTGTACTATTCTATTTTTCAATACCTCCTGCCTGTTTAATATTATCTGTGAATTTAATTAAGATTGTTTACTTCCCTTTGTTAACTGGGCAGAAAGTTAAGGTGGGTGGAAAAGAAAGGCAACAGACAAAAATAAAGGAAGTAGAAACATCAAATTCTTTTGGAAAAAATGAAAAGAAATTAAAGATAGGCAACTTATTTGAGATTCAGAAAGTAAACAAGCAATAGTAAAGATTAGAGCCTAGATCTATTCAATAGTAGGAATATATTAAATATTTGAAAATACCTCATAAAATATGTGGCAATTTCTTTGGATGAAAAGAACAGGGCTAACTCTAAGGCTAAACATAAACTAGGTAAGATGTTGATATAAGGCTGATTTACAAATAGACATAGTACGTATTTCCTACTGGTTAAGAAATTAATTTCCAAAGATGGGAGCTGATCAAATTTGGTGTTTGTTAAAAGGATGAAGATCTGTTCAAAGTAGCATACTGAGGTTGCCTAGGACTGGGCTAGGCAGTAGAATAGACCACAGGTTGTATTTGCAGTCCAGTTTTGTAGGTACATACACCTAAAAGTCTAGAAAACATTTAATTGAGCATTTGATAGGTGTTACACTGCATTAAATTTTGACCTTTAAAAGTGCTAAAGAATTGTCAAAAAAGGAGGAGGTAATTCTGCAGTCAGAGTAGTGAGCCTCATCTGGACTCCCAGGCAACATACAGAGGGTGTGTGAACATTTAGAGATCAGTGAAAACCAAGAGCTGGTGATAACCTGCCCATCCAATGTCCTGCATTCAAGGGCTGACAGTGGTGATTGGGACAGGTATGTTGGAGGATTGGGATGCTAACACACTGGAGGTTTTCAAGCACCAGCTATATTAAGATTTGTTGGGAATGTTGCACTTGGTGTTCATATAGCAGGTAGAGTAGGTATTTTGATAGTCTTGTCTAACTGAGGGTCTAAGTTTAAAAGAAAACTGTTCTCAGGGAGGCCACTATTAGTAGTACTTCGTTATTAAGTATTATGGAACTACTTCATTCTCATTTCTAGAACAGCACAGAGCTTAGCAACTCAAAACTCACCTATTTTACCTCCCACCTAATGAATGACATCTATTATATCTTTCAGAACCTTTTTTAGGTATTGCATACCTCCTTCTTGATTAGTATACTATACATTAATATAGTGGTTCTCAAACTTAAGTGGGCAAACAATCACTTGGATGGCTTGTTAAAATGGATTGCTGCACAGTTTCTGATTCAGAAGGTCTGAGGTGGCATTACTGAATTCCTAGGATGTTGCTGGCCTTAATTCACTCTAGAACTCTAGCTCCTGTGACTGGTTCATCTTCCTTCTCCCAAGTAGCACATTGCCTAAGACATAAGCATAATGGAGGCCCCAGGACTACTCCTAATCAAGTTGGATCGTTGTCATCGACTAGGTAAATAGGCCTACGCAAATTTACAAAGAAAATGCATTGCCTGTATCTTGCCACCTCTTTTAGTGGTCTTTTCTCTTGTTCCTGGGTTTCTATCACAACCACTTGCCATCCGGAGTGTTGGCTTGATCATCCTTAGCAGAGAAAATACTGATCTGAAAGATCAATATCCAATGGTATTCAACGTGGGATTACTACTGGGAGAATTTAAAATAACAATACCGTTAATTTCAAACCATGGGAAGCTCCCTGTACATGAATGCATGTAATAGTTTGTATACATTTTAGTGTAGAAGACAAAATAACAGTCTTCTCCTTAATTGTATTAAAAATGAGTTTTCAGTTTATTGCTACTTTAGAAACTATATATAATTGTAACTGGCATTCTGGGACATTCTTGACATTTGACTGGTTGAAGGTGCTTGCATTGCGGATCACACCCTGCAGTCTTTTGCACACAGAGAACAAAAGTGCATTGATTAGTGCTTTCTGTGGCACCCCCTCCTCTTCATCAGTATCCAACAGACTTATAATAGCATAGGTAAGTATATGAGACAGTTGATAAAGAAAAACCTATGCAAATACTGGTAGAAATCTTACTTCATAACCACTATTACTACCAAAATTCCCCACCCTTCTCATATGGTGCCCTTTATTTCGTTTCGGAGTTTCAGAATCTATTTTATCTGTGTGTGTGTGAGATAGTCATGGTGATTTATAGCATGCAACGAAAAAGACAACATTTAGTACTGCCCCGATCTTCAAAGCTACCTGACTCCTGCATAGTCTCTGCGCTGCTGGCTAAGGCTGTTTCTTCCACCGGTCAGGAAGTACGGAACTAGTTTCTAGGCATTTTCCTTTCCCTTTCCCCCTTCTTCCTCTCCGCCGCCTCCCGGTCCCCCGCCCGTCTCTCTGGCTTTCATAGCGCCGAGCACCCGCGTGCTCAGGTACCCTTCCCTCTTCTCCCGCCCATCAAACAAAGCCCCGGGAGACAGGCGCGCGCCGCCGGCCACGCCAACAGGAGATGCGGCCGCGCCGCCGCACGCTAGGAACCGGAGTAGGACAGCAAGCGCGACCACGCACCGCGCGTCCCCGCCGCTTCCTTCCCTCTGGACTCTTCCTTTTCCTCCAGGCCCGGCCCCCCGCCCCCAGCTCCGGGAACGCGCCTGCGCACAAGCTGCCCTCTCCCTCCTCCGCCCTTCCTTCCCTCCGTCCCTCCTCCCCTGCCCCGCCTTCCTTTCTCTCTCTACGGTTTCAGTCACTGAGAGCTCCAGGTAGTGAGCAGTTCAGTCGATTTCCTTGTTACCCCGCCCCCCTTTCTCTTGTCCCCACCCCTCTCATCTGCCTGGTGGAGGATGAAGCGGCTGCAGTGGCCCCAGCCTCAGCAGCGGCACCGGCGGTGGCTGCGGTGTGGGTGGCCGGAACTGGGGTGGTGAAGAAGCGGTGGTGGCTGCTGAAGGAGCGATAGCCACCTAAGCCTCTTTCCCTGTGCTTCCTTTCCTCTTTAGTGCAGCCAGGAAGTTTTCGCTTCTGTACATGTGTTTGTGTGCGTGAGTGTGGGTGTGTGCCGTGAGGTTTGGGTGGCGTTTGTGCAGGCGTTGGGTTTTTTGCCCACTTCGCTTCCCGTAACCCAAGCAGCTCCGGAGCCTGGGCTGTGGCCCTAGGAGGGGGCGCGGCGGCGGGCTCTCTCCTTTTGTTGTTGTTTCCTCCGCCTGGGGAGCTGAAGGGGAGACGCGTCTGGGTGGGGCGGCTCGGAGCCCGGGCCTGGTGGCCCCCGGGGCTCCCGGGCGGGCAGGGTAGGGCAGAGTAGAGCGGGCTTCAACATGATGGCGGCCGAGGCCGGCAGTGAGGAGGGCGGCCCGGTAACAGCCGGAGCTGGAGGAGGCGGCGCGGCAGCGGGCTCCAGTGCCTATCCCGCAGTGTGTCGGGTGAAGATACCCGCGGCCCTGCCTGTGGCGGCCGCCCCCTATCCTGGGCTGGTGGAGACCGGAGTGGCTGGAACTCTGGGTGGCGGAGCCGCTTTGGGGTCAGGGTTCCTAGGAGCCGGGTCTATGACAGGGGCATTGGGGGGAGCCGGACTGACAGGGGGAGGTACTGCTGCTGGCGTGGCTGGTGCTGCTGCTGGCGTGGCCGGTGCTGCTGTCGCTGGACCTAGTGGAGACATGGCTCTCACCAAGCTGCCCACTTCGTTGCCTGCTGAGACTCTCGGGCCAGGCGGCGGTTTTCCCCCTCTGCCCCCTCCCCCTTACCTGCCCCCTTTGGGGGCGGGCCTGGGGACAGTGGACGAAGGTGACTCTCTGGATGGACCAGAATACGAGGAGGAAGAGGTGGCCATACCATTGACCGCTCCTCCAACTAACCAGTAAGTTAAGACTGCTGTTCAGGAATTTGGGCAGCTGGCTCCAGAAAAGAAGTGGAAATGGGGTAAACCATATTTTGTCTTTTTCATCTGTGATTTGTTTAGGAAAAGTTTTTGAAGTTTCAGGTTTCTTGCGTAGGAATTTAATTTGATCACTTATCTTCCTTACAGGCATACTACCTGGCGTCTTCCTACATTTATTGCTCTTCTGGGAAGGTGTAAAGTTTTTAAGATGGAAAGCATGAGAAAATGTGTATCTGATGAGAACCGGATATGGTTCTGTCCCTTCCAAGTTGAGGTGGTGTCCCAGGATTTAGTCAAACTGCGGCTACCAAGGCAGTCATAGTGTATATTAACCTGTGTGTGTTACTTGATAAAGCTAGATGATTAGTGAGAAACTTTGAATACAAATATTTAAACGAGTATTGTATTAATAATTTGAAAAATGTATTGGTTAGAATGTTTTTATTTCAGTGCACATCCCAGCTTCTGATTAGAGAAAGCATAGTGATGTTTAGAAGAGTCTGTGGGTCACTTAATGAGAACTTGGGTCAGAGAGAAAGGAAAGGAATACTGTGAATTATAGGTGTGATTAAGAGCCTGTATTCCAACAATGTATCTTCTTCCCTAGGCTTCCCACTTAGCTTTTATAGTCGAGACATTGGAAGTACAACAGTGAGACAAAACAAAATTAACAGAGCTTCCTTTAAACATTTTTTGTTGGTGGCCAGTATAGTATTCTATTTGAAAATTAAGTAGAATATACAGGACAATGACTTTTTTTTTAATGTAAGTTAATACCTCCTCACTTGTCTTAATTGAACTTAGGTGTTTATTCATAAAGGTGGACCTTGATGAAAATGCTGCGATGGGAAGTGGTATTAGGCAAAACTTGTTATAGGTTTGTCGTATAACTCTTAATTGACCCTTAGAATTTTAACATCCTTGATGAATATCAGGAAAGAAAGATTTGGTTCATATGTTGACAGTCATTCTGGACAATTCAGAGGTTTTTTTTTTTTCCTCTCTCCATTGCCCCCAAGAGATGGAGTCTAGCTCTGTTGCCCAGGCTGCAGTGTAGTGGCATGGTCTTGGCTCACTGCAACCTCTGCCTCCCGGGTTCAAGAGATTCTCCTGCCTCAGCCTCCCTAGTAGCTGGGATTACAGGTGCATGCCACCATGCCTGGCTAATTTTTGTATTTTTCATAGAGACGAAGTTTCGCCATATGGCCAAACTGGTATCTAACTCCTGACCTCAGGTGGTCGGCTGGCCTCAGCCTTCCGAACTGCTGGTATTACAGGTGTGAGCCACCGTGCCCGGCCTTTTTTTTTTTTTGGATAAGCTTCTTTGGAGCATTTAGAAAGGACTGAAACTAGGAAAAGATTCTGTTACCCTAATCTATTTTTGACTTAAGGCTACATCTTTTGATACTTAAAGTGGAAAAGTAAAGTTAGTCATATTTATGCCAGCCATGTTATAGGGATGTAGTGTTCCACCTTTTATATTCCTCAATAAAGGGTTCAAGTCTTGCGTCAGAGTTGTTCAAATTTTACATGACAATTTGTTTCATGTCATTGTAATGCAGAGTCCCTGGGAGTGTTCAGGGAGTGTTAAACATTCCAATTTTGCCGGTCGCGGTGGCTCACGCCTGTAATCCCAGCACTTCGGGAGGCCTAGGCAGGTGGATCACCCGAAGTCGGGAGTTTGAGACCAGCCTGACCAAGATGGAGAAACCTTCTCTCTACTAAAAATACAAAATTAGTCTGGCGTGGTGGCAGGTGCCTGTAATCCCAGCTTCTCAGGAGACTGAGGCAGGAGAATCGCTTGAACCCTGGAGGTGGAGGTTGCAGTGAGCTGAGACCACGCCATTGCACTCCAGCCTGGGCAATAAGAGTGTAACTCCGTCTCAAACAAACAAGACACACACACACAGTATTACACCACTGCTTTTGAAAGAAAAAGTTCAATTTTTATTAAATGCTAATAGCATGCTTGGTACAGTGGTTATGAAAAACAGAATGCAACTTTTCATACTGAAAGAATCTAGTCTTATGCTAGTTTATAACTAAATTAGGTATATTTAGGATATTGTAGTTGAAAACTTTTTTTAATAGACTTCTTTTTTTTTTTTTTTTTTTGAGATGGAGTTTCGCTCTTTCACCCAGGCTGGAGTGAAGTGGCCTGATCTCGACTCACTGCAGCCTCCGCCCCACCCCTCCCCGCCTTCAGGTTCAAGCGATTCTCCAGCCTCTGCCTCCTGAGTACCTAGGATTACAGGTGCCCGCCACCAGACCTGGCTAAGTTTTACATTTTTAGTGGAGACGGGGTTTTGCCATGTTGGCCAGGCTGGTGTCAAACTCTGACCTCAGGTGATCCGCCTGCCTTCCAAAGTGCTGGGATTACAGGTGTAACCCACCACGCCTGGCCCAATAGACTTTTTTAGAGTAGTTTTAGGTTCACAGCAAAAATGAGGGGAAAATACAGGGTGTTCGCATTAAATTTTTAATAATAAACACGATTGGGCTGGGTGTGGTGACTCACGCCTGTAATCCTAGCAATTTGGGAGGCCAAGGCGAGTGGATCACCTGAGGTCAGAGTTCAAGACCAGCCTGGCCAACATGGTGAAATCCCGTCTCTGCTAAAAATACAAAAATTAGCCGGGCATGGTGGTGGGCGCCTGTAATCCCAGCTACTCGGGAGACTGAGGCAGAATTGCTTGAACCAGGGAGGTGGCAGTTGCAGTGAGCCGAGATCCACCATTGCATTCTAGCCTGGGCAACAAGAGTGAAACTGTCTAAAAAAAAAAAATAAACAAAAAAACACGATGATTGAGTAGTTATGAAAAATTGTGAGAAATTCATTGTGTGAGATTTTCATCATTATTACATGCATTTGGAAATAAAAATTGTATGACCGTGTATGTGAAACTTGTTCATGTTCTAAAAAATACCATTCATTTCTAGTATGTTTTTAAAATTTGCCACTGAGAAGTACAAATTTCCTTCTTATTTCATCTTAGATATCAACCCAGAGTCACTGGAGGCAATACAGTGTAGTGGTTAAGCGTGCAGATTCTGAAGTTAGACAAGATTTGGGTTGGAATCCTGACTCTGCCACTTACTAGCTGGGTATTCTTGGAAAGGTCAGTTTCCCCATCCGTGAAATGGGGATAGGAATGGTACCTTCCTCATAGGATTTTTTTTTTTTTTTAAGATTTAATGAATACCTAGATGTATTCAGCACAGTACTTGGACGTGGGTAACTAAGGTAAATACATAATCCTCTGTGCCCATAACCGTAAAATTTTACTGTCGCTAAATTGTCTGCTGATTCTTTTGGTTAGAGGGTCTCCCTTATTACATGACTATTTTAGAGAATGTTTTGAACTCCAAATCAAGCCTACCATGATTAATTATGTTAAGAATTTTATTTTAACTTTATAAGGGCTTCTAGCAGTAGGTTAAGCAATTTTAGAGGTGAAATTCAAGTGTTCTCTATAAATTCCTATTCCTGAATGTAGACGTTCATATTTTTAAGTGGAAGGAAAAGCCTTAAAGACATTTTCAAGTAATATTTATCTTTTGTAAAAGTATTGAAGAAATATTGGACTAAATACTGACTATGAGTAACTGGTCACCTTAGTTATGGATAGCATGATATTAAGGAGGTTTAGGTCACAGGATTGAGTCCACGAGTGGCTTGTTACTCGAGTGTTCCATGGTCAGGGTGTTAGTTCAGCTTTGTTCCCAGGTAGTTTTGTGCTGTTGATCACAAAAGAGTCAAATGACAATATGTAGATAGAACAGTGCAAATATCTTAACACTATTAATTAGTATTTTGTACCTTGTTTGTCTGTGTACGTGACGAATTATTAGTCTCATTTTTATTACTGAGCATTTTCATTAGTTTGGTTGAGGCTGGAAATGTTTATGTAATTTGTACTATTTATTTGAATATTTTGCCTTTTGAAAGTTTTGAGAAATTTTAAAAATAAAAAAATTCTTACTATTTTTCTACTATAAAACTTTCTATATCTAAAACTGTTAATAAATTTCTTTTTCAAGAGAGAGAAAAGGTTAAATTAAAGCAGTTTGTCACTAGTACTCCATAATTTTTTGGAGTTTCTTTTCATGGTTCTCATTTTTTGCTTCTGTGGGGTGAGGGGCGGTGGTGGTAAAGGAATATTGTTTGTGTAGTGCACCATCAATTATATGTAGAGATTTTTAACTGTGAGTCTGCAGTAGCAAGTGGCCATTGGTGAGAATTCAACCCACAGATGTATACTGCTTGCTTTTAGGGTATTTGGAATATTTGATAATTGTCACCATTAAGGATAGAGGTTTTTTTTTTTTTTTTTTTTTTTGAGATGGAGTCTTGCTCTGTTGCCCAGGCTGGTGTGCAGTGGCATGATCTTGGCTCACTGCAACCTCCGCCTCCCGGATTCAGGGGATTCTCCTGCCTCAGCCTCCTGAGTAGCTGCAGTTACAGGTACACACCACCATGCCCAGCTAATTTTTGTATTTTTAGTAGAGACGGGGTTTCACTCTTTTGGCCAGGCTGGTCTCGAACTCCTAACCTCAGGTGATCCGCCTGTGTTGGCCTCCCAAAGTCTTGGGATTACAGGCACGAGTCACCTCGTGGCCAATAGGAAGATTTCATATTTAAGAAGTCTCAACTTCTAGCATCTCTAGAAAACCCACAGGACTTGGCTGTACCTGGTGGCCATCCCTGCTTGAGACTAGATTGCCAGAGCTGAGTAGCAGTTGACCCTTTTAGGTGGGTACTGAGGTCTCCATTTGCAGTCTCCACCAGGTCTGCTTTGCCTTTGCTATTGCAGTATTTGCCTGGCATCTGGCCTGGATCTTACGCTGAACCTAATATTTAAACTTCTCAAGCCTGAAACTTTAAGGAAAAGAAAATAAGGAATGTAAATAGTACCTTTCTTTTTTTAAAAAAATCATTTTACTGTCTCTACAAAAATAAAATCATTCTTATTAAGTCAAATAATTGGTGAAGGTTAATGTTAGAACATGTAGCATTCGTTAATTTTGTCACTGATTGCATTATACATATGGATGAGTCATTGTTTCTTAATAAAAATGGGGGTGAGACTTGCTAAGATTAGTTATGGACAGTTATTGATGACCAGAACTCATATTTTTTACTGTATTTGTATAAGTAGTAGAGAAATATAGTAGGTGCTTCAGGTGTTACAAGAGTAAAATGCCCCTTTTCTCAACGGGAGAAAAGGGAGTATTAGATCTGGTAGGAAATTAAGTAAACCAATTACTGTGATTCAGGCTAGGTTAAGATAAATATCATGAGTGAAGTATGGGCAAAGGTCACGAGGGTTAAAAGAAAAAGAAATTTATGTTACCAGGATCAGTAAATTCTTTGAGGAAAAATAGCAAGTATGTTTTTCCTGCTACTTAATTTATTTTCTGAGCAAGAGGTTATTGGTTCTGAAGCTCTTTGCTTAATGATTCTATCAAAAGACACAATTATGAATTGGATGAGTTTAAACTTTTCACCCCTAAATTAGTGAAGAATCTTGTCAACAGAACTCTTAGTTACCTGTGGTCTGGACGTAAGTTGACAGTAATGTCTGTAGTTACTGAGGTACAGAGCACAGTTGAATGCTAGAATCGGTATGGATCATTGATTAGCCACTCTGGGGAAAACAGGCAAACATTATTGGCAAAGCCGAAAAGGACAACCATAAATTAGGAAGGGAAAAGGAAAAATGAAGAGTAGACTTTCTGGTTACTTTACTTCTCTCTCTTTACTGGCCATTGGTGAAATGAACAGAGTCCCTTTAAGAACACTTAAATACTCAAAAAAGTACCTTTTGGGGGAAGATTTTTTTATAGTGATTATTAACTGTAACAATGGTTACCACTGACATTTTTTGTTGTTGTTGTTGGTTACTACCAAACAGGAACAGTTCTAATTGGTTTATTTGTATTGTTTTGGTTATCTGTTGCTGCATAATTAAGCACTCCAAAACATAGTGGCTAAAACAATTGTGTATCTGCTCTTGATTCTAAAATTTGTGTATGGCTTTATGGAGACTTCTCCACATGTGATCTGTTGGCTATAATGTCCACGGTGGCTTCTTAACTCATAAATCTAGTGCCTTAGCTGGGATGGCTGGAGCAGTTGGTAGATAGCTGGGCATTTCCCTCTTGCTTCCTCCCCGTGTTGCCTCTGCACTTGAAGAACGTTGGCCTCCTTCTTCTTCTTTTTTTTTTTTTTTTTCCCCCGAGATGGAGTCTTGCCCTGTCGCCCAGGCTGGAGTGCAGTGGTAGGATCTCGGCTCACTGCAACCTCTGCCTTCCGGGTTCAAGCGTTTCTCCTCTGTCAGCCTCCCGAGTAGCTAGCATTACAGGTGTGTGCCACCATGCCCAGCTAATTTTTGTAGTTTTTGTAGAGATGGGGTTTCACCATGTTGGCCAGACTGATCTCGAACTCCTGACCTCGTGATTTGCCACCTCAGCCTCCCAAAGTGCTGTGATTACAGGCATGAGCCTCTGCGCCCGGCCAGCTTGGCCTTCTTCATAACATGGCAGCTATGGCAGTTCCATGAAAGACCTTTCCAAGCCCTAGTGTGCCGGTATTTATCAAGCCTCTGTGCTCCTCATGCTTGCTAATATTCCAATGGCGAGTGCTGGTCACATAACCCAGTATGCATTAAGTATGGGAGGGGGACTATTAAAGGGCATGGATACAGCAAGTTGAGCTTTCCTCAGGGCGCCAAAGTAATGGTATACCATGTGTATTACTTATTTACATGTAATACCAGATAATAGAATACTACTGGGGAGGGACAGGGTGGGAGGTAGGACAAATACTTACGAGTTCTTCCTTCAGGCCCGGCAAGCTAAGTTGTCTTTCATTAAATGAGTCAAATTTCTCCACAATAGATGTTGCTTTTTGGCCACCATTATCTTAATTTTAAACCAAAAATACTGAATATAGATGTTGGTTACTATATGAATATGCAGGTGTTTGTGTGATAACTGTGTTACCTTGAAATCACTGGCAGTAAATTTCGTTGTTGTGCTATGTTAAAAATTGTTATTAGATACAACTTATTGATAACTATATATGTGTCTCTACAGGATTTAGGGTATGATGATTTTAGGTGTTTTAGTGGTTATTTGATTTAGTAAGTAAAATAATGAACAGTATGGGGGACAAAAAAATATATAGTTCTACAGTCTAGTTGGAAGATGAGGCATTACTGATAGGGAAATAAGTAGTCTACAGATATGTTGTACAGGTAAATTTTTCAAATTCAGAGAATAGTTGCCAAGGAGTGAAAGAATCAAAGTAAATGAAAGATTGATACTGAAATTTCATACCATAATTCTCTTGGAGGAAATTTCAGTATCATTCTTTCATTTAGGATTATTACAGAGAGAAAGTATGATTAACTTTTGTAGTATTTGTGTTTCAAATTGTAGTCAAATTGTTATGTGTAACATAGAGTTTTAGTTATAGAGGGAAGCTTCTCTGCTTAGATACAGAAGTAGCCTTAGGTAGAGTGACTTGCTTCACTCTACCCTACACCCTAGCTAAGTTCATATAACTAGGTAGTAGTAGAACTGGGACAGAATCCAATTCTCATAATTTTTCACATATATTTAGATTAGGGTAATATTTATAATTCATTTTGTTTTTAATTTTAGAGAGGACTAGAAGCAAAGGCTCAGTGTTTACTAATCATTTGCTATATGTCAGGTACTTTATATAGATTATCTTATTTAATTCTTACAATGATATAGCGAGAATGGGCATCATCCTCATTGTTGAGAAAACTGAGTGATAGAGCTGGAATTTTAATGTAAATACTATGCTTTTTCTTTTGTCTTGCCCCCTTCCATTACATAGAATGTACACACATATATGCACCCACATAAAACTTAACGTACTTCAGGGCTGGCGGTAACTGGCGTTTTGGACTTAATAGTTCCCCCTTTTCCCTCGATAGTTCCCCCTTGTCCCCCAGAGTCATAGGTTGAAGCCTTAACCGCCAATGTAACTGTATTTGGAGATACAGCCTTTAAAACAGGTAATTAAGGTTAAATGAGGTCATAAGGGTGGCTGGTGAATCCTATAGGACGGGTACCTTTATAAGAAGAGGTACCAGGAGTATGAGTGCATAGAGAAAAGGTCATGTGAAGACATGGTGAGGAGGCCTTCATTTGTCAGCTAAGGAGAGAGGCCAGACCAGAAACCAAGCTTGCCAGCACTTTGATATTCAATTTTCAGCATGCAGTACTGTGAAAAAATAATTTCTGTTTAAGCCACCCAGACTGTGGTATTTCATTATGGCAGCCCAAACTGACTAATGCATGGGTAACTCTACATCTTTAAAAATGGATTTGGATTATTTTGGAGCAGATTAAATGCATAAATGCTGCTTGAGAAATAAGGTCCTCATTCTTTTAATTTCTTCCACTGTGGGAGAGAAAATCTTGCCTTACTTTACCTCTTTGTTAGTCAGTGACCTTTATCTTTTTTGGCTGTACCTCTGTTGAAAGATGGAAAGCATATTTAAATGCACGTCTGATTATTATAGTGTGGAAAGATCCTACACATGACCATGGTAGCCATGGAATATCCTATGGATAAGCTGTTACTCCAGCAAATTTTCTGTGTTCATTGTGTGTTCATTGTTGTAGCATTTTACTTTAAAAATTTCCTTTCTCTCATACATCTGTCTCAAGCTGAAGGAAAGACTTAGAGATCTCACTCACCTCTTTTAAGTGTTTTTTGTAGGGATAACTCACTAAACTGGGTTCATATTAGACACTTGGGTAATGATAGAACCATATCTCACCTGTGTTCTTTTCTATCTAAATATTGATTAATTTCTCTAATTTTTAAATCTTTTTATTTTGAGATAATTGTAGATTCATATGCAGTTTTAAGAAATAAGACAGATGGGCCGGGCGCCATGGTTCATGCCTGTAATCCCAGCACTTTGGGAGGCCGAGGCAGGTGGATCGCAAAGTCAGGAGATCGAGACCATCCTGGCTAACACGGTGAAACCCCGTCTCTACTAAAAATGCAAAAAAAAAAAAAAATTAGCTGGGCGTGGTGGTGGGCGCCTGTAGTCCCAGCTACTCTGAGACTGAGGAGGCTGAGGCGGGAGAATGATGTGAACCTGGGAGGCAGAGCTTACAGTGAGCCCAGATCGCACCACTGCATTCCAGCCTGGGTGACAGAGCAGACTCCGTCTCAACAACAACAAAAAAAATAAAAAAGAAATAAGACAGAGATGTACCCCTTCATCCATTTTACCTCAGTGGTAACGTCTTGCATAACTGTAGTGCAGTATCACAACCAGGAAATCGACATTGCTGTAATCCAACTATTTTATCCACATTTCGCCAGTTTTACATACACTCATTTGTGTGTGTGCATGCATGGGTGTGTGATATATTTAGTATTTACTTCTGTGCAGTATTCTAACATGTAAATTTGTATAATCATTACCATACTAGAGATACAGAACAGTTTCTTCACCACTGGGATCTCTTGTGCTGTGTTTTTATAACCAGAGTCTCCTTCCTCTTTCCTTATCCCCTGGTAACTGCTAATTTTTTCTTTTTCTTTTTTTTCTTTCCCCCTGTCATTTAAAGAAGATTGTGCAGGCTGGGTGCAATGGCTCACTTCTGTAATCTCAACACTTTGTGAGGCTGAGGCGGTTGGATCGCTTTGAGCCCAGGTGTTCAAGACCAGCCTGGGCAACATGGCGAAACCTTGTCTCTACAAGAAAACAAAAACTAGCTGTTCATGGTATTGCACACCTGTAGTCCCAGCTACTCAGGAGGCTGAGGTGGGAGGATCACCTGAGACTATGAGATTGAGGCTACAGTGAGTTATGATTGTGCCACTGCACTCCAGCTTGGGTGACAGAATGAGACCCTGCCTCAAAATGGAATCAAATAGTATTTAACCTTTTGGGATTAGCATTTGTCACTCAGCATAATTTGTCAAGTTCATGTAAGTTGAAGTATCAATATTTTGCTTTTTTTTCATTGCTGAGTAGTAGTCCATGGTATAGATGTGCTACAGTTTGTTTAACCATTCAGCCATTTGGGAACATTTGGGTCATTTCCAGTTTTGGGTATTATAAAAAAAAAAAAAAAACTGCTATAAACATTTGTATATATGTTTTTGTGTGAACATAAGTTTTCATTTCTGTCAGGGAAGTTCCCGAGAGTACAGTTACTAGATTGTATGATAGTTGCATGTTCACTTTTATAAGCAATTGCCAGTATTTTCTGTAATGGCTATACCTTTTTATATTCTCACCAGCAATATATGAGAGATCCGGTTTCTCTGTGTCTTAACCAGCATTTGATGGTACCACCATTTTTTATTTTAGCCTTTCTGTTTTTACTGATATCTCATTGTGGTTTTGATTAACATTTTTCTAATGTCTAATTATATTAGTCAAGGTTCTCCAGAGAGAATCAATAAGATATATGCATATATAAAAGGGAGTTTATTAGGGAGAATTGGCTCATGCCATTACAAAGTCAAAATCCTGCACTAGGCCATCTGCAAGCTAGCGAATGAGAAAAGCTGGTACCACGTCCCAGTTGGAAAGCCTCAAAACCAGGAAAGCTGACAGTCTGAGGCCAAAGGCCTGAGACCCCAGGGAGGCTGCCAGCTTGAGTCCTGGAGTCCAGAGACCAAAGAACCTGGAGTTTGATGCCTAAGGGCAAAAGCAAACTATCCTTCACTAGAAGAGGATGGGGAACTCAGCAAGCTGGCTCTGTTTCTCTTTCTGCCTACTTTGTTCTGGCAGCTGATTGGATTAGATGGTGCCCACCCAGAGTGGGTCTTACTCTCCTCATTCACTGACTCACATGCCAGTCTCTTCTGTAAACACCCTCACAGACACACACAGGAACAATGCTTCACCAGCCATCAAGGCATCCCTCAGTCCAGTCAAGTTGACACTTATTATTAACCATCACACTAATGATGTTGGAAAATCTCTTCTCTTCTCTCCTCTCCTCCCCTCTCCTCTCCCCTCCTCTCCTCTCCTCTCCTCTCTTCCCCTCCCCTCCCCTCCCTGACACTGTCTTGCTCTGTTTCCCAGTCTGGAATGCAGTGACACGATACTGGCTCATTACAACTTCCGCCTTTCAGGTTCAAGCGATTTTCCTGCCACAGCCTCCCGAGTAGCTAGAATTACAGGCACCTGCCACCACGCCTGGCTAATTCTTGTGTTTTTAGTGGAGACAGGGTTTCACCATGTTGGCTTGGCTGGTCCTGAACTCCTGACCTCAAGTGCTCCACCTGCATCAGCCTCCCAAAATGCTGGGGTTACAAGTGTGAGCCACCTCACCCAGCTTGAAAAATCTTTTCATGTGCTTTTTTCGTCTGTATACCTTCTTTGGTGAAATGTCTGTGTCTTTGGCCCATTTTCAAATTGGATTTTTTTAAATTGTTGAGTTTCAAGAGGTTCAACGAACCATATTGTAACATGTCAGAATTTTCTTTTTTTTTTTTTTTTTCTTTTGTGAGATGGGGTCTCGCTCTGTTGCCCAGGCTGGAGTGCAGTGGTGTGATCTCGGCTCACTGCAAGCTCCGCCTCCCGGGTTCATGCCATTCTCCTGCCTCAGCCTCCCGAGTAGCTGGGACTACAGGCACCGCCACCACGCCCAGCTAATTTCTTTTTTTTTTTTCTTTAAGGCTGAATAATATTCCATTTCATGTATATATCACCTTTTGTTTACCCAGTTATCCATTGAACATTTGGGTTGCTTGCACCTTTTGGCTATGGTTCCCAGTGTGCACATGGTATATAAACATCAGTTCCAGTACCTGCTTTCATTTTGGGATATACTCAGACATGGAATTGCTGAATCATATGGTAATTCTGTTTTTAATTTTTTAAGGAATCATCGTACTGTTTTCCACAGTGACCACACCATTTTATAGTCCCAGCAGCAATGCATAAGGGTTAGAATTTCTCTGCATCCTTGCCAACACTTTTTTTTTTTTTTTTTTTTTTTTTTTTCTGAGACGGAGTTTCACTCTTGTTGCCCAGGCTGGCAACCTCTGCCTCCTGAGTTCAGGTGATTCTCCTGCCTCAGCCTACTGAGTGCCAACACTTTTTATTTTCTGTTTTCTTAATAATAGCTATCCTAGTGCGTGTGAAGTAGTAACTGGTTTTGATTTGCATTTTCCTAAGATTAGTGCTGTTGAGCATCTTTTCTTGTGCTTATTGGCCATTTGTATATACGTATTTTTTTTGGAGAAATGTCTATTGCCCATTTTTGTTTTTGTTTTTTTGAGACGGAGTCTAGCTCCATTGCCCAGGCTGGAGTGCAGTTCCAGGTCACTGCAACCTCCTACTCCTGGATTTAAGCGATTCTCCTGTTTCAGCCTCCCAACTAGCTGGGATTATGGACGCATGCCACCCCACCCGGCTAATTTTTGTGTTTTTGGTAGAGATGGGGTGTCACCATGTTGGTCAGGATGGTCTCGAACTCCTGACCTCAAGTAATCCACCAGTTTCAGCCTCCCAAAGTGCTGGGATTACAGGCGTGAGCCACCGCCCCAGCCTATTTCTTATTTTTGAGTTGAGTTTGATTTTTTTGTTTTTGTAGTTCTTTATATGTTCTTGATATTAATCCCCTATCAGCTATATAATTAGCAAATATTTTTGCCCATTCCACAGGCTACTTTTTAATTTTGTTGATAGTGTCCTTTCATGCATTTAATTTTGATAAATTCCAGCTTACATGTTTTTTTCTTTTGTTGCCTATATAATTTTCATTTCAGTCATCAATTACGATTTGAAAACCTCTGGAGTAGAAGGATAGTCTGTTGTTTTTATCTGCATTTCTGCTTTTCTCATTGTTTTTTCTTCTTTCTTGGTGTTCCGAGATTCCTTCTATTACTTGAAGAATTTCCTTATTCTTTAAAGGTATGTCTGCTGGTAACAGTTTATTCATTTTCCTTTTGCCTGTGAATGTCATTATTTCACCATTATTCCTGAAAGATAATTTCACCACGAATAAAATTTATGGTTGACAATTCTTTTCTTTCAGAAGTTGAAAAATTTTGTGCCACTTTTCTTCTATCCTTTATAGTTTCAGATGATAAATCTCTTGCCACTTGAATTGGTGTTCCTCTATAAGGTAATGTGTCTTTTCTCTGTGATTGCTTTCAAAATCTTTATCTTTGTTTTCAGAAGTCTAGTGATATGTCAGGGTTTCTGTGGGTTTACCTATTTGAGATTTGATCACTTCCTGCATCTGTAGGTTTAGATTTTTCTCCAAATATGGATTTTTCCAGCCAGTATTTTTGAATACCCTTTTAATTCCATCCTCTTTTCTTTATGGGACTCCAGTGATACAGAGTTAGATCTTAACGTTACTGTTTTACAGGTCCTCAAGACTTTTAACTTCTTTTTAGTCATTTTTCTTGCTGTTGTTCAGATTGAGTGAATTCTGTTGATCTGTTGGTCCTCACGTTCACAGATTCTGTCTTCTGTCATCTGCTATTGAGCCCATTAGGTTGAAAAAAATAATTTTTTTGACAAAAATTGTGTGTATGTATTGTGTACAACATATATTTTGGTAGATGTATACGTTGTGGAATGGCTAAACTGAGCTAATTAACCTGCATTACATCATGTACTGAGCATTTTTTTTGTGCTGCAAACACAATCGTAGCAATTTAAAGTATGCAGTAAACTATTATTATAAACTGTGGACACCATGTTTGTGCCATACATCTCTTGAACTTATTCCTCTTAATGGAAATTTATCTCCTTTGATCAACATTTCCTCACCTATCCAATAAGTTTTGTTTTTTTGTGATTTTTTTTTTTTTTTCGGTTGGTATTGTAACTTGTTTTATCATCATTTGGTTGGTTTTACAACTTTTTTCTTTGCTGAAATATTCTATTTTTAAAATCTGTTTTAAAATTTGTAATTGATTTTTGAAGTGTTTTTAATGATAGCTGATTGAAAATTTAAAAAAAAAAAAAACCTTTCCAACATCTAATACACATCAACATTAACATTTTTATTTTCTTTTTCTTATCCAAATTGTGATTTTCTTGGTTCTTGGTATGATGCATGAGTTTTGATTGTACGTTGGACATTTTGGCTTCTAGATAATTTTTAAATAGTCACTTTTCCGCTAAATATGATTAATACATGTTTACTATAGAAAATTTGGAGACTATTAGAAAATACGAAGAAAAACCAGTCATCCTTACTTCTACTACCAAAGGTCATAACCACTATTAAGTTTTTGTATATTATATATATATATAAAACACATCTGTATATATCCCTATCCCCCTAAATATAGCTAACATTTTCACATATGAGGGCATTGAGATGTGGAGGGTTTTGAGTAACTTTCCCAAGTCACAGAGCTACCAAGTGAAACAAACCCAAGCTTTTGACCCCTAAGTCTATTTAGCCACTATGCCCCATTCCCGCTTCTGTTTTTCTTCCTTAATGCTTCAAAAAAATTGTTTCAGTGGGAGAATGAAGTTATTTGAGGAGAAATTAGGGTGTTATAGCCGTCTTAACGGACTTAATACAGTGTTTATTTTGGGTAGTTCAGTATTTATGGATATTCATGTACTTGCATGCATTCTGGAGGTTATCTCAGGCAATAGAGAAATGAGCTTTGATATTTCTGTATATGCATTTATTTAGGGACACTTGTATCAACAAATACCTCCTTAAGGTTGAAGGCCTTTTTTTTTTTGACAGATTTTTAAATCTCCTTTCAAGACAAATGCAGAAATATGAAACAACATACAACGAAACCCAATTTTTTTCTTATCAGTGTTATAATGAAATGATGTTATTTGAGGACCTTCTGCATGTTGTTTTCTTAAGGTTGCAGTTTCTAAGAACCTATCAGTGATGAAGTGAGGATGTAACTGTAATATTTTAATTAAACCATTGTTAGCTTTCTTATTTATTGAACAGCCACCGTATAGGAATTGTTTCATACATTATGTCGCTTAAGTGACTGTAGGTTGCTTTCTCTCCATATATAGACAGACAGGTAGGTAGGTAGATGGTAAGCTTAGTTGGTCACTCACATCAGTTGGGTTTTAGGGTGGCTGCCAAAGCATGAATTTAGAGGAAGTTATCAATCACTGCATTCAGTAGTGACCATATGACAGCTTAGGAATATTTTACTGTCTTTTAGTTCCTCCTTGATGAAGAAAGCTAATCCAGGTATCTGGAGTGGAGTTGTTCTCTACTTAGTACTTAGGGGACACTGCAATGCTTTATTGCTGGTGGTAGAAGAAATAAAATTTCAGTTAGATTTTAGTAGTTCTTTGGAATCATGTAGTAATTCTCCACATTTCTCATTGTTGGTAATTAAAAAGAATAACTATTGTTTGTGTTTTCTTAGCACATAAATCTGATTAATTTCTCATTGAATTTGGAAAAAAAGAACACAAACCTCAGACTAACAGGAGATCATATTCTCTAGTTAATATTAGGATTCCTGAATATCTTCCTTTTGCCTGATCATTGGGATCAAAATCTTTTTATCATGAAGCTGTTTCTGAAATTATAGCAAGTGAATAGGAAATAACCTGATATTTTTGTTTTGACGTTGTTTTTTAAGAACCTTATCTATGTGACAAAATAACATTTAACATTAAAGTTAGTGTCAGAAATCATATAACGTTTTAAAGTTCTGTGGAAATAATGGTACCGTTCATTCATTCATTCATTTAGTCATTCATTCATTCATTTATTTTGAGATGGAGCCTCGTTCTGTCGCCAGGCTGGAGTGCAGTGGTGTGATCTCAGCTCTCTGCAACCTCTGCTTCCTGAGTTCAAGCGATTCTTGTGCCTCAGCTTCCCGAGTAGCTGGGACTACAGGCGAGTGCCACCACGCCCAGCTAATTTTTGTATTTTTTGGGAGAGACAGGGTTTCACCATGTTGGCCAGGATGGTCTTGATTTCTTGACCTTGTGGTCCACCCGCCTTGGCCTCCCAAAGTGCTGAGATTATAGGCGTGAGCCCCCGCTCCTGGCAATGGTACCTTTTAATAAATTAGTTTTAATTTTTGTGGAAATGGTATTATCTTCCTAGTGCACAGGGCCCTTGAGAGAGTACAGTGGAATAAAAGTTTAAATATAATAGGAGACAAATTGTGTTATGCTTTGAATGCTATGGTAATGACTTGTGCATAGCATTGTAGTGTAGATATGTGGAATTGTAATGCAATTCTCTTCTCAACTTTTAAAAACAATTTTTTTAAGATTTCAGTCAGTCTCTTTTTTTTTTTTTTTTTTTTAGGATAAAGTCTCGCTCTGTTGCCTAGGCTGGCGTGCAGTGGTGCGATCTCAGCTCACTGCAACCTCCGCCTCCCGGGTTCAAGCAATTCTTCTGTCTTAGCCTCCTGAGTAGCTGGGATCACAGGCGCACACCGCCACGCCCAGCTAATTTTTGTGTTTTTAGTAGAGATGGGATTTCACCAGGTTGACCAAGCTGGTCTCAAACTCCTGACCCTAGGTAGTCCACCTGTCTCAGCCTTCCAGAGTGCTGGGATTACGGGTCTGAGCCACCATGCCTGGCCAGTCGGTCTCTTTTTCTCCTTTTCCACTCTAACCAGTTATCTAGATTGTTCTATTCTACCTCCGAAATAGATCTAACATTTCTTTCTTTTATTATTATTATTATTATTATTATTATTGCAATGGAGTTTCGCTCTGTAGCCCAGGCTGGAATACAGTGGCACGATATTGGCTCACTGAAACCGCCGCCTCCTGATTCAAGCAATTCTCATGCCTCAGCCTCCCGAGTAGCTGGGATTATAGGCACGTGCCACCACCCGTGGCTAATTTTTGTATTTTTTTTAGTAGAGTCAGGGTTTCACCATGTTGGCAAGGCTGGTCTCGAATGCCTGACGTCAAGTTGCATTTGGCCTCCCAAAAGGATCTAACTTTTCTTTTTTATCTTCTTTATGTGATTCACACCCTCATTTTCTCTTTCTTCTCCTATTAGAGTGGTCTGTTGCTTTTTTCCCTTTTACTGACCGCTTCCTCAGCCAATTAATAACTGTTTATTATTGGCTTTCAAAATGTTTAACTTCAACCCAAGTAAAAATTAAGAAATTCCTGGTACATTATGACACAGAGTGTATGTGTATATTTAAATTAAAAAAAAAAAAAAACCGCAAAGGTTTAATGAAAAATACCCTTTTAAATTACTACTTGATACAATTGTGTTTTCATTTTAATTCTGTTATACTCTACTTAAAAATTACTGGTAGAAAGCAACTAAATTGAATTTGAAACTCCCAGCAGTTTGAAAAATTGCTTTACTTTCAGTGTAATCTTGTAAAGACATATTTTATACTTTTTAAAATCTTTTTGTGAGTCTATTGTTTACAGAGTAGTGGCCTTCAGATATAGTTTTGACTATGACTCACTAGAAGAAATAGATTTTACACCTGTGACCCAGCATACACTTATGCAGAAACATATACACACACACACACACACCCCCCCACACACACCCACCCACCCACACTCCAGAAGCAATTTTATGTCTCTCCTTTTTTTATTTCTTCTTCTCCTTTTTTTATTTCTCCTTTCTCCCTACCTTGATTACATGACAAATTTTCATTTATTCTTCTGAATACAGCTGAGACATTCTTGAAGTTGATGTAATATGGCAAAAAACAAAGATTTCTTCTCAGTGACAACAACGATGTCACCAAACCAACTTGGAAAGAATTATTTTCTGAGAGAATTAAACCACACGATCTCAATTAAATCAACGTGCATGAATTACACAAGTTTTTTCTTTATAAAGACCTGACAGTAACCTGCTTGGTGATACTAGCTTATTTAAATAATAGGGATTGTAGCAAACGATGTGGTCATAGTGGACTCATGTAAAATGGAGCCTTATTAAGGGTTAGCTTGTCAGGTATCATCTAAGTTCAAGTGAGTGGGCTTTTTTTTTAGCCCAAGGATGGAACCTGTTTCTGGTGGAGTTATTCTTGGTAATATGTAAATGTTTTTATTAGATATATCATTTTTGTGTGTGTGCAGATTGCATACTCAATAAGCAAACTTTACCCCAAGTATTTATGTTGGAAAATTTTAAATTTGCAGAAAAGTTGGAAGAATACTGAGTAACTTTACATTTTGTCACATTTAGTTTGTCCCTTTCTCTTTATACACACATGTATATATTATTTTCGCTGAACTGTTTAAAAGTTAGTTGCAGAGATCTTGTTCTTTTCCACTGAAATACTTCATCATGTATTTCCCAAGAATAAGGACAATAGCCCACAAAGCCAAATACAATAAATTTAACATTATTATTCATATATCATCAGTTTTTCCTATAGTGTCATTTATATCTGTCTGTTTTAATGAATTGCATTTAATTGTTATGTCTTTTTTGTCCCCTTTAATCTAGAACAGTCCCTTTTGCTTTTCATTTCTTTTGTAACATTAACATTTTTGAAGAGTTTAGGATAGTTCTGCAGAATGTGTCTCAATTTGTATTTGATTGTTTTCTCATAATTAGATTTGGATTAACCATTACTGGCAGAGATATGCCATAGGTCATGAGTTCTCAGTACCTAGGGGCACATGATGTCAATTATCCTGTTGATGATGTACCTAAGTTTGAACTTGGTTAAGGTGGGTTCCACCAGATTTTGCTATTATAAAAGATACCTTTCTCTTTATAATTAATAAATAGTAAGTAGCCATTAGTTTTAGTATCCATTGATTATTTTTACCTGAATCATTTATTTTCTTGTAATGATATTGTAAAAATGGTGATTTTTTCCCCCATTTGTAATTTCTTTGAAATTTATTAGTTGGCAACCTTCATTAGAGAATCTTAGGATTACAGTTTGGCTTCCCACTTAGTAGGCTTGTAGGGGAGATTAGACTGGGCAGAGATACATGCGGGCATGCATGTATTTTACTTTATTACTACTATTTTTTGAAACAAGGTTTTGCTTTGTTGCTCAGGTTGGAGTGCAGTGGTGTAACTGTTCACTGCAGCCTCAACCTCCCAGGTTCAAGCGGTCTTCCCACCTCAGCCTTCCTGTTAAAGTTACTAGGACTACAGGTGCTTGCCACCATGCCCTTTATTTTTTGTATAGACAGGGTCTCACCTATTTCCCAGGCTCATCTTGAACTCTTGGACTTGAGTGATCCTCCCTCCTTGGCCTCCCAAAGTGCTGGGATTACAGGCATGAGCCACCGTGCTTGGCTTAATTTTATTATTGTTGTTAATAGAAAAATTGTCCTTGCGGTTTCTATATTAGTCACTTTTGAGCTTTATTAGAATGGATCAGCAACCTTATATCCCATCAACCCCCTTTTTGTTTTTTTGTTTTTTTTTGAGGCGGAGTCTCGCTCTGTAGCCCAGGTTGGAGTGCAGTGGCCGGAACTCAGCTCACTGCAAGCTCCGCCTTCCGGGTTTACGCCATTCTCCTGTCTCAGCCTCCGGAGTAGCTGGGACTACAGGCGCCCACCACCTCGCCCGGCTAGTTTTTTGTATTTTTTTTTTAGTGGAGACGGGGTTTCACCGTGTTAGCCAGGATGGTCTCGATCTCCTGACCTAGTGATCCGCCTGTCTCGGCCTCCCAAAGTGCTGGGATTACAGGCTTGAGCCACCGCGCCCGGCCCCATCAACTCTTAATACTTGACTCACTTGAGTTTAAGTTGTGTATCCTGGAGAAGTCATCTTGACTTTTGGTATTTAATGATGTTTCTTGACAGTTAGCAAGTTATATGGCTTGTTCTGGGGGAAGTCCTTCTGCCTTGCATCTTACCCGTTTGTATTGCATTTTTACAGTGACTTATTTCAAGGCAATGAGGACAAGAAGGATGCAAAATCAAAAAAGGCATT